>NW_027467581.1:50000-90000 GCF_046742065.1 Oratosquilla oratoria
AGGTACTACTGAAAAAGGACTTTGAGGAATTCTTCCAGGATCGGGAGAGAAGCACGCAGAAGTGTGTAGATGCGAGAGGCAATTATTTTGAAGGAGATAAAGCTTTGTAAACCTATGAGAATAAATAGTGTCTCTCCTAACATTTTCTCATTACTTATTGATCGTAGTGGTATATATATATATATATAAATATATATATATATATGTATATATATATATAATATATGTATTTGTACATATATATACCCCTGTCTGGAGTATTGGCTGCTTGTTATTTTGGCAGAGTAGCATGCAGTTGATACTTTAGGATCTATATGAGGCGCCCCTACGGACCAGAGTCACACATCATTTTGTCTGTGATGGAGGAAAACTTTGTTCATAGAGAAATTATGACACTTTTATATTACGACTGTCCCTCCGTTATACTGTCCCCCAACCCCTTGTTACTGTCCTGTATCATTTCTATGAATATTCATTTCCTTTTCTCGCCTACCCTGTGGTGGGGGAAGAGAATGCTACCACCAAGTCTTTCCACTTTAGTCGTAAGAGGCGACATAAAACGGGACGGGGGATGGGATTAGGAGTCGTACTACCTGTAGCCCCAAAGGGGACATTCCTAAAAAAGTAAAGGCATAAGAGGGTCAGGGAGTTTTCTAACCAGTACCCTAAGGTTTGGGTCTTTTAATGTGAGTGGATGTGGTACAGATGAGAGTAAAAGGGAAGAGATAGGCAGTATGTTTGCGAGAAGAATGATGGATATGTTGGCTTTGAGTGAAACTAAAATGAGAGGGAAGGGCGAGTGTGAGTTTGGGAGCGTAGCTGGGAGGTACTCACGAATGAAGAGGGGACAAGGGAGAGAAGGGGTGGCTATACTAGTAAGTGAAGAGATAAGTAAGTGTGTAGTGGAGTGGAAGGAGGTTTCATCAAGGCTGATGTGGATGAAGGTGAAACTGGGAAGGGAGATGTAGGTTTTTGTAAATGCGTATGGGCCTGGTGGTGAGAAGAGTGTAGAGGAAAGGGAGGCTTTTTGGGTAGATACAAATGAGTGCATAGAGGCAATAGGCAGAAATATCACTGTATGTGTATTGGGAGACCTTAATGATATGGTAGGAAACTAAACAATAGACGGAGTAATTGGGAAGTATGGAGTTCCAGGTAAAAATCGTAGTGAAGAATTGATGGTAGAGATGTGTCTTGAAAGAGATTTGATGATAGCAAATACAATATTTAGGAAGAAAGTCAAGCATAACTAGACATGGGAGAGGGTGGTGGATGGAAGGGTGGCAGATAGAGCGTTAATGGACTATATAGTGATGACCAGGAGTATGGTGGGAAGAGTTAAGGATGTACATGTTCTAAGCGGAGAGAGGGGGGGAATATCAAATCATTTTCTGGTGGAAGGTAAATTGAGAGTGGAGAATAGGTGGAAAAAAAGGAAAAATGCAGAAGGTAGGGAGGTACTTAGAGTGAACTGCTTAAATGAGAAAGAAAAGGAGAATGAGTATAAGAAGAAGCTGAGAGAGGAGTGGAAGGGAGTGAAGGGTAGATTAGAACTAGGATTGGAGGAGGAATGGGGATGGTTCAAGGAGGGAGTCATAAGGTGTGCAAAGATGGTGTGTGGATCAAAGAGGGCGGGAGGAAATAGAAGGAAGGGTAGTGAATGATGGGATGAGGAAGCAAAGAAGGGTGTAGAAGAGAAGAAACAAGCATTCATAGATTGGCTACATATTAGAACGAGGTAAATCGTATGAGAGGTACAAAGTAAAGATTAGGGAAGTTAAGCATAAGATAAAGGAAGCAAAGACGAGAGCAAACGTGAAAAGGGGTAAGAGTATGACAGAAAATTTTGAAAGTAATAAAAAGATGTTTTGGAAAGAAATTGAAAGAGGAAGAGGAGGCGAATCAAGGAGATAAGAAAAGGTAAGAGGTGCAGATGGAAAGATGATAATGGAAGAGAAGGCAGTGAGAGGAAGGTGAGCAGAGTATTTTAGGGAGTTCCTACTTGTGAAGGAGGATAGGGAGGGAAAGGTAATTGCAGTGGGAAGCATTAAGAAAATGACCGTGATGAGTGAGGAAAGTGGAGGAGAAATTGGTAAGGATGAAGTGAAAGCAGCTGTTAATATAATGAGAGTAGGTAAGGCAGCCTGGGTTGGATGGATGTCATGCAGAATATCTGAAGAAAGGAGGTACATTTATGGTGGACTGGCTGGTGAAGTTATTTAATATTTGTTTAAGAGAGTGTAGAGTGCCGGAGGACTGGAAGAGTGCCTGTATAGTTCCTCTTTACAAGGGAAAAGGGGACAAGTGTTAGTGTAGTAGTTTCAAAGGGATCAGCCTGTTGAGTGCAGTTGGGAAAGCTTATGGGAAGGTCTTGATTGAGAGGATTAGGAGAGAAACCGAGGGAGTAATTGGTGAGGAACAGTGTGGTTTTAGGATAGGTAGGAGTTGTGTAGATCATATTTTTGTGGTAAGACAGATATATGAGAACGCTATAGGAAAAGGTAATGATGTTTTTTGGGCAATTATGGATCTGGAAAAGGCTTACGACAGAGTAGACAAGAAGGCACTGTGGGAGGTACTGCAGATATATAAAATAGGAGGAAAGCTGTTAAGAGCAGTCAAGAGTTTTTATGAGAGTAGTAGTGCTTGTGTTAGGATGTGTTATGTCGCCCGGGCTGTTCAATCTATACAATGATGGGGTGGTGCGAGAGGTGAATGCAAGGGTAGTGGGTCAGGTGTTGGAGATGGTTAAAGAAAATGGAGAAAAGTTGGAAATAAGCCAGTTATTGTTTACTGGCGACAATGCACTTGTAGCAGGATCAGAGGAGAGATTGAGGAAGTTAGTGACGGAGTTTGGGAAGGTGTGTGAAAGAAGGAAGATGAAGATAAATGTGGGCAAAAGTAAGGTAATGAGATGTACAAGGGGAGAGAGTGACAGCAGGCTGGAAGTGAACATAAAGGGTGAAAGACTGGAGGAAGTGGATAGTTTTAGATACTTGGGTGCGAATGTGGCAGGAAAGGGAGGAGTAGGGGGTGGAGGTAGAATGTAGATTGAGAGAAGCGAGTAAATGCCTTGGTGGATTAAAAAGTGTAATGAGAAATAGACATCTGGGAATGGATGCTAAGAGGAGGTTATATAAAGGAGTGATTGTACCGACAGCACTATTCGGGGCAGAAACATGGAACATAAGAGAGGAAAAGAGAAGGAGTTTGAATGTGATTGAGATGAAATGTCTGAGAAGTATGATTGGGGTTACTAGGCTAGATAGAGTGAGAAATGAGGAGGTGAGGAGGAGAACAGGGTTGGAAAGGGAGCTGGGAGATACGGTTGATGAAAGAGTATTAGAATTGTTTGGACACATGGAAATAATGAGTGAAAAAGATTAGTACAAAAGGTGTGGAAGGCAGAGGTGGAATGAGTGAATATGAGGGGGCGTCCTTAGACGAGATGGATGGATGGGGTGAAAGGGGCATAACAAAAGAGAGGAATGTCTGTTGAGGAAGGCCGGGAGAGGACAGAAGATAGGGGTGAATGGAGAAGGGTTGTGTATGGATGATGCTGTGATGCATGAGGGGGAGTGGGTGGGAGATGGGGGGTGAGGAAGTATGTATGAGAAAAAATTTGACGCAGCCCGAAGGGATTTCTCCCCGTCTTCTTTTCTGCATGAGGGGATGGAGAGGGGGGGGTCACTGAATTTATGAAGCGGCCTTGCTGTGGATGTGGTCTGTCTTGCGACACTGCTTCTGACTTAGGGCAATGGACAGGATGCAGGGATAACCCGTCATCCAGGAGGTGCCAAGATAAGAGGGAGGGAGGAGGGTGGAGAGGAGTGGAATATGTAGGGAATGGAATGGGTGGGAGTGGTTTTTATGCCTTTTTCTTTTTGGCTACCCCCCGTGTAAGGGGGAAAATGCTTTTGGTATATGTATGTATGTATGTATGTATATATGAATATATATATATATATATATATGTATATATATATAAGCAAAGTAGACCACTTGAAAAAAATAACAAAGCAGAGCGCTTTCATATATTACATCGTCAGTGGAAAAAGTACTTAGTTAAACAGAAATACATTATTTATACATTAAGAAGGAAGAAGGGCAGTTAACATGAGAAGAGAGGATATCCCCTGGAAAGAGGTAGGTAAAGTAGCAAGGGTCAATGCATCCCACTAATGAGAGAGAGTTATATTTTACCTTATTATTTTTTTGCTTGGAAGATAAAATTGTCAAGTTTGAATATGCTCTTTAATGTTTTTTTTTTTATCACTTAGAGGTATGAATTAAACTGCACTCTATTAAGTTTTTTACTATTGTGCTATTGTTGTGGGTATCAGGACAACTGGCCCCGGGACAACTGCCCCCGGTACAATTGCCCCCCGACAACTGCCCCCGGGACTATTGCCCCCATAGGACAACTGCCCCCGTAAGACAACTGCCCTCGACAACTACCCCTTGGACATTTGCACCGACAACTACCCCGACAATTGCCCTGGAATTTGTTGCCAATTACGTAATTACTTTCTAGTAATTTCCTGAGTAACTATCTATAAAAAAATTCTTCATAGAGAAATGGTAGTAAATAAGAATGATTAAAACATTGTTTTATTATTGTTAATAAAAGTACATGATTTTAAGAAGATAACATTATATACTCAAATTTGTTGCCATTTACGTAATTACTTTCTAGTAATTTCCTGAGTAACTATTTATAAAAAAAAAAAATCTTCATAGAGAAATGGTAGTAAATAAGAACTACTAAAACCAATGTTTTATTATTGTTGATAAAAATTCATGATTTTAAAAAGATAATATTATATACTTAAATTTGTACATATATAAGTTGCAAAAATATTGAAAAAGGATTTAACTACTAAAATTTTGAATTGTGGGCTATGTATCTCAAAAATTCCAATACATCGCGGTTTTGAAAGTCTTGCACAATCTTTGGGAAATTATTTGCTGTGCAGTCTCTTCAGTAGCAATAGATTTAGCCTTTATTTCCTGTTGTACTAACAAGACTTCACGGCGGGGTTGGTCAACAGCATGGGTGTGATCATTTACATGGCCAACTACTTGATTTTCACAAACATTTACTTTGGCTTTGCAGTTATTATGGCGACGTTTTTCATATTCATAAGATGTAATATTATTTGCCAATTCATTCTGCTTCACATAGATGTATCCTTCATAAATAAGCTTCAATTTTCCTCGTTCACTTCGGACGAACTCCATAATGGGTGATGTCACTTCTTATATTTCTGAATAGACACTGGATCCTTCTTTCTTTTTAAGCCTATATATATGCAATTGACCGATTACCTAATTAGGAAGTAGCTACATAAGTGGTAATAAATTCAGGAAATAGCAACAATTACTTCTTAAATGACCGATTATGTAATCGTTAATTAATTAGGCAATTACTAAAAAGTAATTACGTAAATGGCAATAAATTCCAGGGCAATTGTCCAAGGGTCAGTTGTCCTACGGGGGCAATTGTCCCGGGGGCAGTTGTCCTAGAACCATTGTTGTGATAGATGGCATAATAGTAAGAAACTTAATAGAGTGCAGTTTGACCCATACCACCAGTGATCAAAATACAAACATACACAAAGGCTTATACAAACACGAGCACACGAGGCAATGCGGTTGGACCTTTACGAGACTATGATCCAAAAGGAATTTCCAGTTTTGTTTTAGTTGTGCTATTCATAACTGCTATGAAGGGGATCTGGCAGTAGTCTCACCTACCTGCCAATTGGTTTTTGTTCAGATATTTCTCTGGTGTCACTTTATTTATTATATTCGGTGAATCCTTATGTCTATGTGGTGACCAATAGTCCACACCGTCATTGTGACGGTACCCCATACATCTATGAGGAATTTTCCTGTTTACTATTCGGGACGTTTCAGTTGGCAATGGGCCCTGCAATTGTGTGTGTGAACTGCTCTTTGTCGGATCTTTCTTACAAAACCTGTTGGATATATATATATATATATATCTTTGTGTGTGTGTGTTTGTATGTGTATGTGTATGTGTCTGTCTGTCTGTTTGTCTGTGTGTGTGTGTGTGTGTGTGTGTGTGTGTGTGTGTGTGTGTGTGTGTGTGTGTGTGTGTGTGTGTGTGTGTGGGTGTGGGTGTGGGTGTGTGGTGTGGGTGGGTGTGTGGGTGTGTGGGTGGGTGTGGGTGTGGGTGTGGGTGGGGGTGTGTCTGTGAGTGTATTTACCTAGTTGTATTTTGCGGGAAGGGGGAGCTGTGCTCGTGGTGTCCTGTCTTCATATTTCGTTTTATCTAGATTTTTTTAAGTTCGTGTATCATTATTGCACACACCACATTTTCATCTAACTTGTTCCAAACGTCTAATATCCTGTGGGGAAAGCTGTTCTTTTTCAAGTCTCTTCTATAATTGTCTTTTTTTATTTTCTTTCCATGTCCTCTTGTATCTCTATAATTCCATTTTATTAGATCCTCTCTTGTAATAGTTTCTATGCCTTTCATGATTCTAGAAATAGTTATCAAGTCTCCTCTCTCTCTTCTTTGCTCCAATGTCTGTGGCTCAAGTTTTGCTAGTTTCTCCTCTTATGATAGTTCTGAGAGCGTTGGTGCCAATTTCGTAATTACTCTTTGTATTCTTTCAAGTTTTGTTATACATTTTTTTTTTCTTCGTGACTATGTCGTCGCTGCATACTCCAATCTTGGTTTTATCAAAGTGATTAGTATTTTCTTCACCATTTTTTCATCCAGGTATGTAAATGCCACTTTGATTGTTCGTATTAAGTTATAAGTTTCTCCAAGAAATTTGTTTATGTGTTTCTCAGGAGACATATTATTCATAATAATGACCCCTAGGTCCTTCTCATTTTCTACCTTTTTAGTTTCTTACACTCCCATTAAATATTATCCCACTTTTCTTTTTTGCTTCTTCCAATTTCCATTATGCTACACTTCTTTATTGAATTTCATCTCCCACTTCCTACCCCATTCCTATACTTTATTGATATCATTCTACAGCGACTCACAATTTTCTAGTGTTCACTTTTTCAGCAATTTTGCATCGTCCGCAAAGAAGCTCATATAACTTTCAATTCCTTATCCATATAATTAATATATATATATATATATATATATATATATATATATATATATATATATATATATATATATACATATATAGAAAACATTATTGGGGCCAGTACTGTTCCTATTGGAACTCCACTAATCCCTTCATCCCAATTAGAATGTTTTTCTCATATCATAACTCTCATTTTTCTTTCATGCAAGAAGTCTTCCGTCCACTTCAGCAGTTTGCCCTGTATTCCTCCTGCAGTTTCTATTTTTTTTAATCAGGTTCTTGTGTGGCACCTTATCAAAAGCTTTTTTCAGGTCTAGAAATGCACAATCAGCCCATCCATCTCTTTCTTGTATTGCATCTACTACCGTTGAATTAAAAACATATCAAGTTTGTGACGCATGATCGTCTTTGTTTAAATCCAAATTCCCTTCGATTTAGTACTTTTTTCAAATGCCTTAGCCATCTAATTTTGATCATTCTTACACGAATTATGGCTACTGTACTTATAAGAGAGACCGGTCTATAGTTAGTAGGGTCTTCTTTGCTTTACCTTTTATATATTGGTACTATATTTGCTCTTTTCAATCTTCTAGAACTTTTCCTTCTTTCAATGAACTGCTTATTAGAGTATGTATTTTGTGTGTTAGCTCGTTCCTGCATTCTCTCAAAATCCATTTTGCCATTTCATCTGGTCCATGCGATTCTCTGACATCGATATTACTCAAGTGATTCATTATTTCATTCCTCTTTACTTCTATCTCTTTTATAGAGGGGACTTTCTCCTCCTACTCGACATCTCTAAGTTGTATATACTCCCTCGTAAATACTGATTTGAAATGCTTGTTCATAATTTCTGCCATTTCTATTTCCTCTTTGCATTCAACTACTCCTTGTCGTAGTTTCTCTAATTCTTGTTTGTTTTTCAGTTTGTTGTTTACAAATCTATTAGATAGTTTTGGTTGATCTTTAAATTTTTCTATGACGTCCTTTTCGTATTTTCTCTTTTGTTATCTGCCCACTTGTAAATATTGATTTCTATAACTAGTATATATTTTCCATTTGTCAGGTCTTTTGACTTTCTTCCATCTTATCCAAGCTTTATCCCTTTTATCTTTTAACTCCCTACATCTTTTGTTGTACTAACACTTTACATATTCTTTTTCTTGTTTTTGTCTTGGAACACACTTTTCCACTCGTTTATAAAACTTGTCAAAATATTCAATTTCTCTTGTAATATTGTTTCCTCCTTGTGTATTCTTTCCCAGTCTGCTTTTTTGAGAGAATTCTCTCATATGATAAAAATTTGTTTTTCCATACATTGATCTCCCCTTTCTATATTGTTCACTTTTCATGTGTTTTTCATCATTTAGTTCTAGTTAAACCAATATGTAGTCACTTCTACTTATTGGTGTCTTATATTCAATCTTGTCCACTATTTCATATTCTGATGTGATTATTAGGTCCAGTCTCGATGGTTCTTCATCATTTATATACCTAGTATTCTCTTGTATCCATTGTGTCATTGTTTGTTCTATAATCATATCAAGTAGTATATTTCCCCATAGGTCGTCTCCACCCTTCACTGTAATCTCTTCCCAGCAGATTTCTCTACAATTAAAGTCACCCAATATAACTGTTCTTCCTCCATCTTCCATCATCTCATTTAGTGTTATCTTTGTGTCTTATAACATATTTTTGTGTTGTCTCTCTTCCCACAAGGCCGTTTTAGGAAGCACATAATTTACAACAAACTTCCTGATCTTTATGCCCTATCCTCTTTTTTCATCATAACCATCTATTCTTTGTTGTCGTTTATGACCTGAATTAACCTTAATTGGTCTGGTCTTGTCTATATTGTATTTCCCTATTCTATATATTTCTTCAATTTCTTTCCCTATTTCTTGTTCATATTCTTGAACTGTTTTTAATACCTTGTTTACTTTCCCTCTTCCTGTTTTTCTCTTGTCCTATTTGGGTAATGCTTCCCTTCCATTCCTAATATATTTATACATTTCTTTTTATCTGCTTAGTCTCTTACTATATTATCCCTCCTCTCATCACTTTAATAAATGTCTCCTTAGTTTGTTCTTTCGTCTGTTGCTTCACAATATCTCTAAATTCAATTTTGTTATTATCTAGGACTATTTTTTCGAACCCTGTACCTCTTTCGCTATGGACTCTTTATTCTCTTTATTCTTCTTTAACTCCTCATTTTCATCCTTTACTTCTCTTAACTTTTTATTATTATTATTTTTTTTTTCCTTTAGTTAGGTTTTTATTTTCCTTCTTTAGTTCTTCCAGTTTATCAACTCGTTGTGTAACTAGAGCTAGTTGGCTAAACCGAACCTCCCATGCTGCGTTTATTTTGGTTAGTTTCTCCTCTAGACCTACTAGTCGGGGGAGGTTGTCATCTCCTTCCTCATTAAATATGAAGAAGTAATGATCTCTTCTTTCCATTGAGCTGCTATTACCTATATTCCTACTTCTAATACCTCTGCTTACTTGTTCGACCTCGTCTGTGTCATCTGCACACCTTTCGTTGACACACCTTCTGACATCCAGGAGGTAGAGGAGTCTTTTTCCCTTTTCGGTTCTTTTGAGGATTTTTCTGATGTCGGTGTTGAACCTCTTGGCTTCTTTGCTGGCTGTACCGTCCCTTCAAACAAGGGGACATATTTTTGATAATACCGTCCGGCTTCAAACAAGGTGTTCTATTATGCTGTTCCATTGCAGCCAGGGACAACAGCAAGACCATCCCCAGGAGATACGTTCGCGCCCTTCAAGAACTCCATAACAATGACGACATCATCATCACGACCGCCGACAAAGGAGGTGGCGTTGTCATCATGAACAAGAGGGTCTACACCAACAAAATGGAACGTTTACTCTCTGACCAATCCACATATTGTAAACAAGGGACGGTACAGCCAGCAAAGAAGCCAAGAAGTTCAACACCGACATCAGAAAAATCCTCAAAAGAACCGAAAAGGGAAAAAGACTCCTCTACCTCCTAGAGGAAGACCCAACAATCCCATCCATGAAAGGACTTCCGAAAATCCACAAACAGGACATTCCCCTCCGACCTATAACTTCTGGCATAGGTAGCGCACCACATAGACTAGCCAAGCTATTAGCCAAACCTCTTTCATCCTCCTTAGGTAGCATTAGCGGAACACACCTTAGAAACTCCTCCGACCTAATAGACAAACTCAACACATTTGACTTCACAGACCAACGCCTGATAAGCTTTGACATTACTTCCCTCTACACAAACGTAACAATAGACGGTGCCCTTCGGGCTGTTAAAGAAACAGTACAACACATTGACACCGACAACTTACCCATCAACAAGCGTGACTACTTGGAGTTGGTGGATAGGTGCATAAAATTTGGTTCTTTTGCTTTTAACAAGCAGGAATACAGACAACATGAGGGGCTTCCAATGGGGTCTCCATTGAGTGCGGTGGCAGCATCGCTCTACATGGAGACTTTGGAAAGGGACCACCTTCTGCATATCGTCCCAGCTAACTCCAAGTGGTACCGTTATGTTGACGACATCCTCTTCATTTCACACAAAACAAACGACACAAGAAACATACTGGAACAACTGAACAACGTGGACAAAAGAATTAAATTCACAGTAGAGGAAGAGACCAACGGTTCCCTACCTTTCCTAGACGCTGTCGTCATCAGATCGGACAGCAGCGCTAGGTTCAAGGTATACCGTAAACCGACGAACAAAGACGACTTCATCCACTATTTTAGCGCACACGACGAGAAGACCAAATCAGGGGTTATCATTTGTTTTTACGTTTGGGCTCTTAGAATATGCAGCGAGGAGTATTTACAAGAGGAAATTGAATACGTAACCGCTGCGTTCAGGAACCTAAGGTACCCAGAGGGCATGTTAGGGACGTCACTACGGAAAGCCATTAAAATCAGACAGAGGAAAGGATGTGAAGAGAGGACAGATTTACGATACCTTGTGGTTCCTAACTCTGGCCTCTCTCACATGCTTTCCAAAACGTTGAGACAGACAGGACTCATCATAGTAAATGACACAGGGAAGAAAATAGGACACTTGACCACCAACAGAACCAAGACAAACCGTGACAATAGCATCGTTTACAAAATTCCCTGCAAAGGATGTGACTGTGCATACTACGGAGAGACATACAGAGGACTTAACAACAGACTCAAGGAACACAAAGCGGACATTAGACACCACCGAGAAACCAACGCTCTAGTTAACCACATTGACACAGAGGGACATTTGCCTAACTGGGAGGGTTCCACCATTCTAGCTAAAGGACTACACAAGAAACAACGGAAAATAATTGAATCACTTTACATTGCCAACCACAAAAACACAAACAAGAGAACTGGTGACTCGAAATGGACAAAATCTACCGCGACACTTGCCCTCCAAGAATGGCTTCCCAGACCCCCCCCCCCCCGACCCTAAGTAGATACCTTTTTCCCACTTCGGCCTACCCTCTCCAGCTTTCTTCCTTTCACTCTGAAGTTCCTCCATGCTACCTTGCCCCAACTTTTTTTTCATGATTTATTCTTTTAATGCTATTTGTTACTATTTATTTTCAACACTATTATTATTATCATTGTTATTATAACTATTATTTATTTATTATTTCTATCATTATATATTTATAATTTTATCATTACATTTTTATTCTTATTATTACCATCTTTATTATTATTACTTTCATTATCTTTATCATTATTATTGTTATTATTATTGTTACTATTTATATATTTATTAAATTTTTCGTTTTTATTATCATTGTTTTCACCATTATTGTCATAATTAATATTAATAATTTTAATTTCTTGGTTATTAGTATTATCGTTTTTATTCTTATTATTGTTTTTATTACTATTACTTTTATTTTATTGTTATTATTTCCTGTATTGCTACTATCATTTTTGTTATTATTGTTAATATTATTATTTAAATATTTATCTTCATCGTTATCATTACTTTTGTTACATTTTTAATTTCTTTGGTATTAGTGATATCATATTTAATTGTAAAAATGTCTTCATTGTTACGTGAGCCACAATGTGATGTTCACATTCGCCACCAACTATGGTAACTCGGAGAGGTGGTGAGGTCCACCCCATGTATATAATGCCCACAGCCCGTTTGTACACATATTCCTTTGAAAAAGCATACCTGCGAAACTAGTCAGGAATAAACTCAAGACCAAGACTCCTGTGTTTCCTATTCCGCCTATATATATATATATATATGTATATATATACATATATATATATATATGTATATATATACATATATATAGATATATATATATATATATATATATATAGCAAGGATTATTGGGAACAAATCACTTGAGCAATCTCGATGTCAAAAAATTGGATGGACCAAATGAAATGGCAAACTAGATTTTGAGAAAACGCAGGAACGAACTAACAGAGAAAACACAGTCTAATAAGCACTTAATTGAAAGAAGGAAAAATACCAGAAGATTGAAAAAGAGCAAATATAGTACCAATATATAAAGGGGAAACAAGGAAGACGCTACCAACTATAGACTGGGCTCTCTTACAAGTACGAAAGCTAAAATTTGTGAAAGAATTAAAAAATTAGATGGGTATGGCATTTGAAAAAAAAAAAAGTACTAAATCCAAGGCAATTTGGATTTAGACAAGGACGATAATGCGCCACAAACTTAATGTGTTTCTATTCAAGGATAATAGATGTAATACAAGAAAGAGATGGATAGGCTGATTGTGCATTTCTAGACCTAAAAAAGGCTTTTGATAAGGTGCCACATAAAAAATTGCTAAAGAAACTTATAATCTAATATACAGTGATGACATGGTCACTACTAGAGTGAACGGAAGACTTCTTGCGTGAAAGAAAAATGAGAATGGTGATAAGAGACAAACATTCTAATTGGGATGAAGTGATTAGTGGAGTTCCACAAGGAAAAGTTTTGGTCCTAATAATGCTTGCTATATATGTATTAATTATATCGATAAAGAAATTTAAATTTATATGAGATTCTTTGCGGACGATGCAAAATTGTTGAAAAAAGTGAATACTAGAAAATTGTGAGTCGCTGCAGAGTGATCTCTATAAAGTATGTGAATAGAGCAGGAAGTGGGAGATGGAATTCAATATGAAGAAGTCTAGTATAATGGAATTTAGAAGAAGCAAAAAGAGAACAGTGGGATCATATAAGTTGGGACAGGAAGAAAAAAAAAAATTAGGAAATAAGAAGGATCTGGGAATCATTACTCTGAATAACATGTCCCCTGAGAAACATATAAAAAAAAATTGGAGAAACTTATAATTTAATATGAACACTCAAAGTGGCATTTACATACCTGGATGAAGAAATGGTGAAGAAAATACTAGTCACTTTGATAAGAGCAAAATTGGAGTATGCAGCGACGACATGGTTACCAGGTATAAAGAATGTATAACAAAACTTGAAAGAAGACAAAGAGCAATTACGAAATTGGCACCAATAATCTCAGACCTATCATATGAGGAGACTAGTAAAACCTTAGCTACAGACATTAGAGCAAAGAAAAGAGAGAGAGGGGACTTGATAACTATTTATAGAATAATGAAAGGCATAGAATCTATTGATAAAGGGGATCTGATAAAATGGGATAGTAGACATACAGGAGGACACAGAATGAAAATCAAGAGAGACAGTTATAGAATAGGCCTGAAAAAGAACAGCTTTCCCCACAGGGTAATAGACGATTGGAACAAGTTAGATGAAAATGTGGTGCGTGGAAATACGATACACGAATTCAAAAAACAGTCTATATGAAACGAGAGATGAAGACGGGACACCACGAGCATAGCTCCCCTTCCCGTAAAATACAACCAGGTAAATACACACACACACTCAAGTCGGATTGACAGCGAAGATTGGGACTCCGAAAAAAACGATTATTTTTATGGATTTCAACGACAATGGAATACCTGTGTTGTATTAGTAGGGAATGTGAAAGTTCGTGGTGAAGTGGGAATGTGGAGAAAAAGGAGAAGGGGAACGGGCCCCGGACGTCAGAAAGGGTATCAACAAAAGGTTTGCAGATGACACAGACGAGGTCGAACAGGTGAGCAGAGGTATAAAAAATAGTAGTATAGATAATAGGATCTCAATGGAAAGAGGAGATAATTACTGTTTGGATTCAATGAGGGAGGAGATGACAGCCTCCCCCGACTAATAAGTCTAGAGAAAAAATAAATAAATAAATGAAGAATGGGAGGTTAGGTTCAACCAACTAACACTAGTGACACAAAGAGTTGATAAACTGGAAGAACTAAAGAAGGAAAATCAGAATCTAACTAAAGCGATAGAAGAATTAAAAAGACAGTTAAGAGAAATAAGGGATGAGAATGAGGAATTAAGGAGGAATAAGAGGGAATAAAAGTCCATAGCAAAAGAGTATTTGGTTGGAAAAATCTCCAAGAGAATAGCAAAATTGAATTTAGAGATATAATGAAATTACAGATAAAAGAACAAACTGAGGAAACAATTATTAAAGTGATGAGAGAGAAGGAGAATATATTAAGAGGCTTAGCAGATAAAAAAAATGCATAATCATATTACGAATGGAAAAATGACATAATTCAAATGGGACTACATGAGTAAAGGAGAAGAAGGAAAAATGAAAACAAAGTATTAACAATAGTTCAAGAAGATGAACAAGAAATAGTGAAAGAAATTGAAGACATATATATAGGCTAGTAAAATACAATATACACAAGACCAGACCAATTAAGGTTAAATTTAGGTCACAAACGACAGCAGAGATTGTCTTATCAAAAACAGGGAAACTAGCAAAAAGTTATCAGTATAGAAAAAATATGGATAAAAAGAGAGATAAATAAAGAGGAAAGAGAGGAAGACAAAACAAAAAGAATAGAAACTAAGGGGGAAAACGAGAACAGAACAGAGTCAAAGAGAAATCCTAATGGAGTGTAATGGATATGAAAGTGAGGCAATGGTTCATGGTAGAGAATAAAGGAAGGGAAACAGAAAACACCATAAAGGTAACAGAAATTTATTATCTTTCACAAATATAGATGGCTTAATAACAGGCATGAATGAACTGAATGATTACCTGAAATAAAAAGAATCGGAAATAATGGGAATTGTAGAGCCCAAAATGAAAGGTCCATTACCACCCAACAGTGTAGGACATGGTGCATATAATCATTGGATTAGAAACAGGGAAATAAAACAAGGGGGGTGGAGTTATGTTTCTGATTATGAAGAATATAAATGTGAGGAATGTTACATATGGAAAGAATAGATTGGAAATTATTATAATGGAAATAGAGGACAGGGAGCAGGAAGTTTGTGGTAATTTACGTGCCTCCTAAAACGGCTTCGTGGGAAGACAGAGAACACAAGAATATGTTAGAGGACACAAAGATAACACTAAATAAGATAATGGAAGATGGAGGAAGAACAGTTATAATGGGTAACTTTAATTGTAGACAAATTTGTTGGGAAGAGATGACAGTGAAGGGTGGAGATGACCTATAGGGAAATGTACTACATGATATGATTATAGAACAAACAATGATGACACAATAGATTCAAGAGAATACTAGGTATAGAAATGAGGAAGAACCATCGAGACTGGACCTGATAATCAAATCAGATCGCGAAATAGTGGACAAGATTGAATATAAGACACCAATAATTAAAAGTCAACACATTCTAGTTGAAATGGAACTAAATGAGGAAAATGCATAGGAAAAACAAACAATATATAAAAAAAATTGATGTATGGAAAAACAAGTTTTGACAAAATAAGAGAATTTTTTCAAAATACAGACTAGGAAAGGGCACATAAGGAGGAAACAACAGTAGAAGAGAAATGGAATATTTTGACAAAAAGTTATAAAGAAGTGGCAAAGTGTGTTCCAAGACAAAAACAAGAAAAGGAATATGTAAAATGTTGATACATCAAAAGATGTAGCGAGGTAAAAGACAAAGGGGATAATGCTTGGATAAAATGGAAGAAAGACAAAAGACCTGAAATGGAAACCATATACTAGTTATAGAAATCAATATGTACAAGTGCGCAGAGAAGAAAAGAGATATCATAGAAGAATGTAAAGATCAACCAAGACTATTTAATAGATTTGTAAACAAAAAACTGAAAAACAAACAAGAATTGGTGAAGCTGCGACAAGAAGGAGTTGAATACACAGAGAAAGTGGAAATGGCAGATATTATGAACAAGCATTTTAAATCAGTGTTACGAGGGAGAACATACAACCTAGAGATATCGAGTGAGAGAAGAAAGTCCCCCCTTTGAAAGAGATAGAAGTAACAAGGAAAGAAATAATAAATCACTTGAGTAATATCAATGTTAGAAAATCTCATGGTCCAGATATAATGGCAAACTGAATTTCGAGAGAATGCAGGAACAAACTAACTGACAAAATACATAGTCCAATAAGCAGTTCATTGATTGGATAATATACAAGTTAGAGATGTCGAGTGAGCCCCAGATGAAATAGCAAACTGGATTTTGAGACCGGTTTCGCTTATAGCTTCTTCAGAGGATTGATACTTCTGAATAATGACGACTATATACATCGTAGACCCGACACTACAATCCCATCAACAAGGCAGGGGACGGGGGTGGGTGGACAGAGACCTGGAAATGGTTAAATAATTAATTCATTAATCTATAGAAAATTGAATAAATTAAAGTAAAATACGTTTCCTAAATCATGTATTAAAATGAATAAAAATGTGAAAATGATGAGAAAAACTAACGTGAGTGGTATGGTGAGTTTAAATGTCAAAAATGTGTTGAAGTTTTATTACTGACGTTTCGTCTAACTAGGACTTCTTCAGAGTGTATACATATAAGACATTGACAACAAATATATTCACACAGTTCACCCCGTTCCTCTCCAGTCAATGTTGTCATCTCTCTTTCGTCTAGCTTTCGTCTCGATGTTTGCTGCATGAGAGTGAAGTAACATAGGCTGCTTCAATTGTCCTTATTTCCTTTTTTTCAAGTCCATTGTAGAGCACCTCTGTTTTCTCCCAATCCGGCAGGTGGCCAAAGTTGTCGATGTGTACCACTAATGAGTTGGAGGTCCAATGGGTTTTGACGTAATTTTTAGTCTCCAATGTCTGCTTGTGAATTCCCCTGGTAGTTTCACCATAGTAACTAACGGGCAGCTTTTACACGGTATTCTTTAAACCAAACAGTTATTGTCATCTTTGACTTTGTTACTGACTTGATTTCTCACAACATCACCTATTTTTATTCCCGTGCTAATTTCAGGCCTGCCTTTGTGAGATTCTGTTCAATGACATTTGAGCACTTGGAGTTGGGTACGGAAAGATACTCATGGTTCTTATCTCTAGCCTCACCATCCTACCACTCATTCTGTCTTGACACCTCAATATATATATATATATATATATATATATATATATATATATATAAATATATATATATATTTGTATATATATGTATATATTCATATATATATATACATGTATATATATGTATATACATACATATATATATATATATATATATATATATATATATATATACAACACATCTAGTCTAGCCAATAAATACCATCCATCTGGCATTTTCAGCTCAGGAGCAACTCTAACATAGAGGTAGCCACTATACTAAGCCACTGAAGAAGAGTCAAGAGATTCGAAATCGTAGTTTTGCAGCACAGATGACCGCCTACGGAGATCTCATCTCAGATCTCAATAGAGATAATAATACCACTTTAAAACACAAAGAGAGTGTCTTCAAGAAAATCCAAATAGCAGAACTACCAATCACACACACACCCACCCCCCCTCCCACACAAACATATACACACACATACACACACACACACACACACACACACACACACACACACACACACACACACACACACACACACACACACACACACACACACACACACACACATATATATATATATATATATATATATATATATACATATATATATAAATATATATACATATATATATACATATCTATATATATACATATATATAAATGTATATATATATAAATATATATATATATAAATGTATATATATGTATGTATATATATATATATATGTATGTATACATATACATATATATATACATATATATATATATATATATTATGTATACATATACATATATAATATATGTATATATACATATATATATATATATATATATGTATGTATACATATACATATAAGTATATATGTATATATATATATGTATATATACGTAAATATATATGTATATATATGTACATATATATATATATATATATGTGTGTGTGTGTGTGTGTGTGTGTGTGTGTGTGTGTGTGTGTATGTATATATATATATATAATATATATGTGTGTGTGTGTGTATGTAATATATGTAATATATATGTATATGAATACATATGTATATATAAAATATATATATGTATATGTATATATATGTATATATGTATATTGTTATGCCTTCCGCAAGGATATAAGGAAATATGTCTAGGAGGGGTTCGTACTTAGTGGCCTTGATGTGGGTAAGGCAAATCCAAACGGAAGTTAACATAAATAACTAATTTAATGTATAACAAAAAGCCAACAAAACAAATATAAGAACTTTACAACAACAAAATTAATCAATTGACAATTAATTCCTCCACCGAAAACCAAGTCATGAGAATATAGATTACGTGGTGACGCCACGGTACTAGAGCAAAAGCAATATGGGAGAGATAAAGTTACGCGTCGCTTCAGCCAACGAAAGTGCGCTCGCTAGGAGCCGGCAGATGCATTATATATACAGTTGGCGAGGACGGGAGGAAGGCGAAGGATGAGCCGGACAGAACTAGTTCACGTCTGTCGGCCTAGAGAGAGTAGATCCCATAAAGTATACAAGCAGTTTTTACCGTACATACGTAATTACCTAACAAGTACAGGATAACACAGATACAGATATTTTTAGATACATGGAGGATGGTGGGCCATCACAACGTATACAAGCAATTTACAGTACATACATAATTATCTTACAATTAAAGATTGACATACAGATACAGACATTTTATATACATGGAGGATGGTGGGCCATCACAATATATATATATATATATATATATATATATATATATATATATATATATATATACATATATGTATATATATGTATATATATATGATATATACATAAATATACAAATGTATATATATATATATACATATATATTATGTATACATATACATATATAATATATGTATATATATACATATAAATACATATATATATACATATATATATGTATACATATACATATAATGTATATATATATAATATATATATGTATATATACATATATGTATATGTGTGTGTGTGTGTGTGTATGCATATGTATATATATATATATGTATGTAAATATATATGTATATATATACATCTATATATATATATATATATATGTATATATATACAGTATATATCTATATCTATCTATCTGTCTATATATATATATATATATATATGTATATATATATAAATTCACATGTATATATGTATATATATATATATATATATATACAGTATATATATTCGTATATATATGTATATATATATATATATATACATATATATATATATTATATATATATATATTCCTGTGAAATGCTAAAGCACAAGTGGCGTCAATGATTTTAAGAGAACATTTCTCTAACTCTCTGTATTTCCTTTTCTCTTCATATTTCCAACTCTGAAGGAAATAGTAAAAGCCTTCAGAATGTTGATTCATTTTACCGACAGCTGTTTCAACCATTATAAATGGTCATCTTCCGGGTAATACAATACATCAATACAAACATGGATATATAAGGCCGAGTGAAAACGGCAGGGAGAGGTCACTCGTAAGGTGGGAATCTGTCTACCCTACCGAGACGGACAGGGTAACTGGGACAGCTTCCCGATGAGGAATTACGTCCCGGAAGTCTGGACACAATCCCCATGTGGGTTTTTGTCCCGTGGTGACGGTCTGTATTTTCTATTAGAGAGGACATAATCAGATGAAATCTGTACATTTAAGATAGGCTTTTGTAAAGCGATGCTCACTGCCTCAGCTACAACTAAACTTCCATTATTGTTATCATGGTGGATGATTGTTGTATCCCTTATGAGATCTACTAGGGGCGGCTTTCAGGTGTATATATATGTATATATATATATATATATGTATATATATATATATATATACAGTATATATACATATATGTATATAAATACATATACATATATGAATATATATACATATATATACATATGCATATATATGTATATATATAATGTGTATATATGTGTATATATACATATATATATGTATATATATATAATATATATATATATATATGTATATATATATGTATACATATTCTTCAGAGGAATGATACTCTGGGAATAAAGCTGGCAGTATACATAGTTGGTTGACTCCGCGTTCCCTCTTTGTGGGGGTCCGTTGGAGTTTACAATTGAGTGAGGTGTTGTTCTACAATGTACTATTTATAATTTTTTGAGTATGATATGACTTGTGTGAAACCAATAAACCATGGTGTGAAATGTACCTTAAACTAAAAATCAGAAATCGAAAATTTGTGGGAATACAGTGGCTAAGGTGTCCTGACCGGTTTCGCTAGATGTCACATTTTATGATGATGCGAGATGTCACACTTATTGATGATATGAGAATAGTGTGTGAGAAAACATATTAACAGAATAACATATCAAATATTCATGAATGTTTAATATGTTATTCTGTTAATATGTTTTCTCACACACTATTCTCATATCATCAATAAGTGTGACATCTCGCATCATCATAAAATGTGACATCTAGCGAAACCGGTCAGGACACCTCAGCCACTCTATTCCCACAAATGTTCGATTTCTGATTTTTAGTTTAAGGTACATTTCACACCATGGTTTATTGGTTTCACACAAGTCATATCATACTCACAAAATTATAAATTGTACATTATAGAACAACACCTCACTCAATTGTAAACTCCAACGGACCCCCACAAAGAGGGAACGCGGAGTCAACCAACAATGTATACTGCCAGCTTTATTCCCAGAGTATCATTCCTCTGAAGAAGCTACAAGCGAAACCGGTCAGGAATAAACTCGGAACGAGACCCGTGACTCTCGTTTTCCACCTTTTTCAACTTGTCACAATGTCTCAACATGTATATATATATATATATATATATATATATATATATATATATATTAGTAAAGGGGGGGAGCAGGTTCTCAGTAATACACGTGGAGATAAAAACGACAGCATTGTTGTAGTTATGTTTTTTCTTAGAATTCTCGATTTTCCTGATAAGAGATTTTCCATTAACTGGGTGAATTGAAACTAGGATTCTATATTCTTCCATTTGTTCTTATTTGACATCGACGTTTCGTCTTAAACAAGACATTATCAAGATATAACTGAAATAACAAAAATTACATGGTAACAGTAAAGGTACTAGACAATATCAAGATATAACTGAAATAACAAAAATCACATGGTAACAGTAAAGGTACTAGACAATATCAAGATAAAACTGAAATAACAAAAATTACATGGTAACAGAAATAATATAGGTGACAGATATGCGAAAATAAATACAACGACTCACATTTAAAGGGGGCGAAGAGAGGGAGAAGGGTGTGACAGTCGGGGATGACAGAAGTATATATACCTAAGATCAGGTCAGACAAGGGGGGGGGAGGAAAGGGACAGACAATAAGGACCTCAGAGGTTAGGTGGGTACGGTCACCGAGGGTGGGGGAGGAGGTGGAGGTGAAGGGAGAGAGAGAGAAGGGGTAGAGGGAGGGGGGGATTTTTATTTCTAAATAATGGGATAGAAGAGATTACATTGCTTTGGATGTTAATAACCGGTGTTCTGTCCTTAATGTGAAAGGCTTCGAGTAGTTGTAGTCTCCTAGGGTCATTGTTCGATCCAATAATTTTGGAACTTCTGTGGTGCAGGTGACCAGTAAATCTTTCAAAGTGGACTCAGGGATACGGGGGGGGGGGGTGTCATCATTTTAATACACATAGTCAAGAATGATATTGATTGTTCTTAATATAGGAATTTCAGTGAAAAGATTTTTAGCATCTAATGATGCCAGGATTCCGACAGGTTTATTAACCCGTAGGATGTCAACAAAGTCCTCAGTAGAGCGGAGGGAGTATGTTCTAGGAATGTAAGGGGAGATGATATCATGTAGCCGTTTGGCAGCATGGTAAGAAGGGGTGGGGATTTGGGAAATGATAGGCCTAAGTGGGTTTCTTCCTTGTGAGTTTTAACGTTCCCGTAGAAGTAACCGGGTTGAAAATCTCCGATTACCTTAGCTAATTTGGGTCCTCCTGTTTCTGCATTCACTACCGAGATAAGTTTGTTTAGCTTTATCTTTAAGTTGTCAACAGGGTTACGGGAAATTCTTTTGAACTTAGTACGGTCTTTCAAGATGTCGTTACACTTTTGAAGGTAGATGTCTTTGTCTAAGATAACGAAACATGAGGACTTATCTGCTTTGCGGACAATGATGTTTTCGTTTTCCTTTAGTTGTTTGGCCGCTTCTCTGAGACAAGGGGGGAGCAGGTGGCTGGAATTCCGGAAGTGGCGGGATTTAGTACTCTCGTTCTGCAATTGTACTTGTAAGTCAGGGTTAATATGGATCTTACCTTCCTTTTCTAGTTTGCAGAGATCTTCGTAAAGTACAGCCAGTTCTACCTTCTTGTTGGTTTGGTTGTACCTCGGCATCATGTGACAGTTGATGCCTAAGTTTAGGAATTCCACTTGGTCCTCGGAGAGGGCTTCACTCGAAAGATTGATGAAACTAGGGGAACTCTCAGGGAGGGCCAGGGTACCCCCGTACAAGCGGGACATCTTCTTCATGATCTTGGTCCTGCCTACGTGGTGGTGGTTGGCAATGACCGAGTCAAGTGTTGTTAGGGTCCTCTGTTGTAACTCGTTTCCTAGCGGTAGGGTCTCGTAGCGTCTCTGAACATCTTCAAGTTCTTCTTGTAGGCGTGCTATTTGGGATTTCTTATTTTTTATTTCCTCTTCCACCATCTTCTTACGGAAGTGAAGGGTAAGGTGGCTCTGCTGTACTGCTCAATCGTGGAGTCGTAGATTAGTAAAGGGGGGGAGCAGGTTCTCAGTAATACACGTGGAGTTAAAAACGACAGCATTGTTGTAGTTGTTCAGTTTTTTCTTCGTATTCTCGATTTTCCTGATAAGAGATTTTCCATTTTCCATTTGTTCTTATTTGACATCGACGTTTCGTTTTAAACAAGACATTATCAAGATATAATGCTGTCGTTTTTAACTCCACGTATATATATATATATATATATATATATATGCGAGTGTGTGCTTGTATATATATATATATATATATATATATATATATATATACATATATGTGTGTGTGTGTGTGTGTGTGTGTGTGTGTGTGTGTGTGTGTGTGCGTGTGTGTGTGTGTGTGTGTGTGTGTGTGTGTGTGTGTGTGTGTGTGTGCGTGTGTGTGTGTGTGTGTGTGTGTGTGTGTGTGTGTGTATGTGTCGGCAATCGTTTAGAGTTTATGTGTTAGTCTATAGACTTAAGGGGATCTTTGTTATAACAAGTTAAATTGTAGCAATGCCTGCGTAACTAACTAAATAACTAACTAATCAATAACCAACTAACTAGCTAGCGCACTTATTTACTCACTCACTCCAACAGATAGACGGCTGAAGAAAGATCAGTGAAGGGTGTTTATGAAGGAATAGCCTTGACTTCTTCACCACACAAAGCTTATTACAGGATAAGAAGGCCTCAACTCAGGTTGGAGACGTGAAAACATGCAGAATAACAACTCGAGACACAAATACCGCAAACAAGTTGATTTTTAGAAGAATGATATAATGAATCATTGGCACAAAAGTGACACATTTAATATGGAGACACACTTCAAAATTTACCTTTCAGGTGCTATTATATAATCTCATTCAGATTCTGTCTCAATTTAATGAGATCTAGTTTCGTTTTCAAAGCCAAGCCCGTGGTATAAACTTCTGTCGTTAACACAAAGAGGATTTGTCCTTGCGCTAAGTGTGTAAGTGTATGTCAGCGTGTGAGTGTGATTGTGTATTTACCTAGTTGTATTTTACGGGAAGGGGAGTTATGCTCGTGTGTCCCGTCTTCATATCTCATTTTATCTAGACTATTTTAAAATTAATGTATTGTTTTTGCACACACCACTTTCTCATCTAATTTGTTCCAAATGTCTATTACTCTGTGGGGAAAGCTGTTCTTTTTCAGGTCTCTTCTATAACTGTCTTTCTTGATTTTATTTCCGTGTCCTCTTGTATTTCTACTATTCCATTTTATTAGATCCTCTCTATCAATAGTTCCTATGCCTTTCATGATTCTATAAATAGTTATCAACTCTCCTCTCTCTCTTCTTTGCTCTAATGTCTGTAGCTCATGTTTTGCTAGTCACTCTTCATATGATAGGTCTGAGAGTGTTGTTCCAAACGTCTATTACCCTGTGGGGAAAGCTGTCCTTTTTCAGGTCTCTTCTATAACTGTCTTTCTTGATTTTATTTCCGTGTCCTCTTGTATTTCTACTATCCCATTTTATTAGATCCTCTCAATCAATAGTTTCTATGCCTTTCATGATTCTATAAATAGTTATCAAGTCTCCTCTCTCTCTTCTTTGCTCTAATGTCTGTAGCTCAAGTTTTGATAGTCTCTCTTCATACGATAGTTCTGAGAGTCTTGGTGCCAATTTCGTAATTGCTTTTTGCATTCTTTCAAGTTTTGTTATACATTTTTTGTACTTGGTGCCCACGTCGTCGCTGAATACTCCAATCTTGGTCTTATCAAAGTGACTAGTATTTTCTTCACCATTTCTTCATTCAGGTATGTAAATACTACTTTGATTGTTCGTATTAAATTATAAGTTTCTCAAAAAAAAATCATATGTTTCTCAGAGGACACATTACTCATAACAATGACTCCCAGGTCCTTCTTATTTTCTACTTTTTCTTTCTTTCTTTCCCAATTTATATTATCCCACTCTTATTTTTTTTTCTTCTTCCAAATTACATTATACTACACTTCTTACTACTGATTTCATCTCCCACTTCCTACTCCATTCCCTTACCATATTGAAATCACTCTACAGCGACTCACAATCTTCTACAGTGTTAACTTTTTTCAACAGTTTTGCATCGTCCGCAAAGAAGCTCATATAACTTTTAATTCCTTTATTCATATCATTAATATATATAGCAAACATTATTGGGGCCAGAACTGTCCCTTGCGTAACTCCACTAATCACTTAATCCTAATTAGAGTATTTGTCTCTTATCACCATTCATTTTATTTATCTATTTTTTTATGCAAGAAGTCTTCCATCCACCTCAGCAGTTTACCCTGTATTCCTCCTGCAGTTTCTAATTTCTTTAACAACTTCTTATGTGGCACCTTATCAAAAGCTTTTTTTCAGGTCTAGAAATGCACAATCAGCTCATGCATCTCCTTCTTGTATTACATATAGCCTTGAATAGCAACACTTTAAGTTTGAGACGTATGATCGTCCTCGTCTAAATTCAAATTGCCTTGGATTTAGTACGTTTTTTTTTTTTTCCAAATGCCTTTCCCATCTAATGTTGATCACTTTTTCACAAATTTTAGCTATCTTACTTGTAAGAGAGACCGGCCTATAGTTAGTAGGGTCTCCCTTGTTTCCCGCTTTATATATTGGTACTATATTTGATCTTTTCCAATCTTCTGGAACTTTTCCTTCTTTCAATGAAATGCTTATTAGACTATATATTTTTTCTGTTAGTTCATTCCTGCATTCCCTCAAAATCCAGTTTACCATTTCATCTGATCCATGCAATTTCCCGACATCGAGATTACTCAAGTGATTCACTATTTCATTCCTTGTTACTTCTATTTCTTTCATATGAGTGACTTTCTCCTCCCACTCGATATCTCTATGTTATATGTTTTCCCCCATAAAAACCGATTTAAAATGCTTGTTCACAAACTCTGCCATTTCTATTTCCTCTGTGTATTCAACTCCTCTCTGTCGCAGTTTCTCTAATTCTTGTTTGTTTTTCAGTTTGTTGTTTACAAGTCCGTAAAATACATTTGGTTGATCTTTAAATTTTTCTATGACATCTTTTTCGTATTTTCTCTTTTCTTTTCTGCACAATTGTAGATATTGATTTCTATAACTAGTATATGTTTTCCATTTTTCAGGTCTTTTCTCTTTTTTATTTTATTTTACCCAAGCTTTATCCCTTTTGTCTTTTAAATCCCTACATCTTTTGTTGTACCAACACTTTAAATATCCTTTTTCTTGTTTTTGTCCTGAAATATACTGTTCCCCTTCTTCTTTTATAATTTTTGTCAAAATATTCCATTTTCCATATACTGTTGTTTCCTCCTTGTGCATCCTTTCCCAGTCTGCTTTTTGAAAGAATTCTCTTATTTTACCATACATCAATCATCCATTTTGCTCCAGTTCAACCAATATATGGTAAGTTTTACTTATTAGTGTCTTATATTCAATCTTGTTCACTATTTCGGGTTCTAATATGATTATTAGATCCAATCTCGATGGTTCCTCCTCATTTCTATACCTAGTATTCTCTTGTATCCATTGCGTCATTATATGTTCTAAAATCATATCAAGAAGTACATTTCCCCAGAGGTCTTCTCCACTCTTCACTGTCATCTCTTCCCATCAGATTTGTTCTACAATTAAAGTCACCCATTATAACTGTTCTTCCTCCATCTTTCATTATCTTATTTAGTGTTATCCTTGTGTCTTCTAACATATTTTATGTTCTCACCCTTCCAATGAAGCCGTTTTAAGAGGCACATAATTTACTAAAAACTTCATGCTCTTCCCATCCCTGTCCTCCACTTCCATCATAATCATCTCTACTCTATTGTTTCCATATGTGACATTCCTCACGTTTATATCCTTCTTAGTCAGGAACATAACTCCACCCCCTTGTTTTACCTCTCTGTTTCTAGTCCCATGATTATATGCACCGTATCCTACACTGTTGGGTGGTAGTGGACCTTTCAATTTTATCTCTATAATTCCCATTATATCCTGTTCTTTTTCCTTCAGGTAATCATTTAGTTCATTCAAGCCTGTTATCAAGCCGTCTATATTTGTGTAAAACACTACTAGTTTCCTGCTACTTCCATGGTGTTTTCTGTTTCCCTTTCGTTTTTCTCTGCTATGAACCATTTCCTCACTTTCATATCCACTACTCTACAATACAATTTCTCTTTTTCTGACTCTGTTCTTTTCTCGTTTTTTCCCTTAGCTTATACTCTTTTTGCTTTTTCATCCTCTCTTTCCTCTTTATTGATTTCTTTTTATCCATACCTGTTTATACTTATCACTTTTTGTTAAGATATTCACTTCTGTCGTTTGTGATCGAAATTTAACCTTAATTGGTCTGGACTTATCTGTATTGTATTTCCCTGTTCTATATATTTCTTCAGTTTCTTTCTCTGTTTCTTGTTCATCCTCATGAACTACATCTAATATATTGCTTACCTTTTCCTTCTCCTCTTTTACTCTTGTAGTCCTTTTTGGATTATGTTTCTCTTCCGTTCCTAATATAATTATGCATTTCTTTTTGTTCACTAAGTCTCTTACTATATTCTCCTTCTCTCTCATCACTTTAATGACTGTGTCCTTAGTTTGTTCTATCATCTGTTGTATTACTATATCTCTGAGTATAATTTTGTTCTGTTGGACTTTTTTCCAACCCTGTACTTCTTTTGCTACGGACTCTTTATTCTCCTTGTTATTCTTCTTTAATTCCTTATTCTCATCTTTTACTAATTTTAGCTGTCTTTTTAATTTGTCTATTTCTTTATTTAGGTTTTAGTTCTCCTTCTTTATTTCTTCCAAGTTATCAACTCCATGCGTAATCCGTGTAATTTAGCTGAACCTAACCTCCCATTGTTCAATAATTTTTTCTATTTTTTCCTCTAGACTTGCTAATAGGGGGAGGTTGGCATCCCTTTCCTCATTGAATACATGGAAATTATTATGTCCACTTTCTAATGTGTTGTTCTTATCTATATTTCTAATTTTTGTGCCTTTACTAATATTTTCGACCTCACCTGCGTCGTCTGCAGCCCTCTTTTTGACATTTCTTCTGACGCCCGGGAGAGCCTGTTCGTCTCCTTCCTCATTTCCTTCCATTTTCCATAGTAATCTCTCCCTTTCTCCTTTTTCTTCACCTTCCCATTACACCACGAGAATTCACCTTCCCTATCAATATAACAAAGGTACTCCCTCGTCATTGAGATAGACAAAATTTGAAGTTTTTCTGGAGTTACAAATTTTGCTGACACTTCGAACGGTGTGTATTTACCTAGTTGTATTTTACGGGAAGGGGAGCTATGCTCGTGGTGTTCCGTCTACATATCTCATATTATCTAAACTGTTTTTAAATTCATGAATTGTCTTTGCACACACCACTTTTTCGTCTAACTTGTTCCAAATGTCTATTACTCTGTGGGGAAAGCTGTTCTTTTTCAGGTCCCTTCTATAACTGTCTTTCTTGATTTTCTTTCCGTGTCCTCTTGTGTTTCTACTATCTCATTTTATTAGATCCTCTCAATCAATAGTTTCTATGCCTTTCATGATTCTATAAATAGTTATCAAGTCTCTCTCTCTTCTTTGATCTAATGTCTGTAGCTCAAGTTTTGTTAGTCTCTCTTCATATGATAGTTCTGTGAATGTTAGTGCTAGTTTCGTAATTGCTCTTTGTATTCTTTCAAGTTTTGTTGCATATTCAAATCTTGGTCTTATCAAGGTAACTAGTATTTATCTCACCATTTCTTCATTCAGGTACGTAAAAGCCACTTTGATTGTTCATATTGAATTATAAGTTTCTCCAATTTTTTTTTTTTTATGTTTCTCAGGGGACATATTATTCATAATAATGACTCCAAGGTCCTTCTCATTTCCTACTTTTTTAATTTTTTCTTCTCCCAATTTATATGATTCCACTCTTCTTTTTTACTTCTTCCAAATTCCATTATACTATACTTCTTGATGTTAAATTCCATCTCCCACTTCCTACTCCATTCCCATACTTTATTGAAATCACTCTGTAGGTACTCACAATCTTCTTCAGTGTTCATTTTTTTTTAACAATTTTGCATTATCCGCAAAGAATCTTATATAACTTTCAATTCCTTCATCCATATCGTTAATATATATAACAAACATTATTGGAGCCAAAACTGTTGCTTGTGGAACACCACTTATCACTTCATCCCAATTAGAGCGTTTGTCTCTTATCACCACCCTCATTTTTCTTTCATGCAAGAAGTCTTCCATCCACTTCAGTAGTTTGTCTTGTATTTCTCCTGTAGTTTCTGATTTCTTTAGCAACTTCTCATGTGGCACCTTATCAAAAGCTTTTTTTCAGGTCTAAAAATGCACAATCAGCCCATCCATCTCTTTTTTGTATTACACCTATTAGCCTTGAATAGTAACACGTTAAGTTTGTGACGCATGATCGTCCTTGTCTAAATTCAAATTGTCTTGGATTTAGTACGTTGATTTTTCCAAATGCTTTACCCATCTACTTTTGATCATTGTTTCACAGATTTTAGTTATCGTACTTATAGGAGAGACCTGTCTATAGTTAGTTGGGTCTTCTTTGTTTCCCCCTTTATATATGGGTACTATGTTTGCTCTTTTTCAATCTTCTGGAATTTTCCCCTCTTTCAATGAACTGTTTATTATGCTAAGTATTTTGTCTGTTAGTTCATTTCTACATTCTTTCAAAATCCAGTTTGTCTTTTCATCCAGTCCATGCAATTTTCTGACATCGAGATTACTCAAGTTTGTCATTATTCAATTTCTTGATACTTCTATCTCTTTCATAGTGAGATCTCTCTCCTCCCATTCGATATCTCTAGGTTGTATGTTCTCCCTTGTAAACACCGGTTTATAATGCTTATTCATAATTTCTGCCATTTCTATTTCCTCTGTGTATTCGACTCCTCCTTGTCGTAGTTTCTCTAATTCTTGTTTGCTTTTCAGTTTGTTGTTTAAAAATCTGTAAAATAATTTTGGTTGATCTTTACTTTTTTCTATGACATCCTTTTCGTATTTTATATTTTCTTCTCTGCGCACTTGTACATATTGATTTCTATAACTAATATATATTTTCCATTTTTCAGGTCTTGTGTCTTTTTTCCGTTTTATCCAAGCTTTATCCCTTTTGTATTTTAACTCCCTATATCTTTTGTTGTAGCAGCACTTTACATATCTTTTTTTTTTGGCATATAATTTACCACTCCTTTATAATTTTTTGTCAAAATACTCCATTTCTATTCTACTGTTGTTTCCTCATTGTGTATTCTTTCCCAGTCAGCTTTTTGAAAGAATTCTTTCAATTAGTCAAAGTTTGTTTTTCATACATCAATCTTCCCTTTCTATATTGTTGGTTTTTTCCATGTATTTTTCCTCGTTTAGTTTCAGTTCAACCAATATATGGTCACTTTTACTTATTGGTGTTTTATATTCGATCTTGTCCACTATTTCCACCCTTCACTGTTATCTCTTTCCAGCAGATTTCTTTACAATTAAAGTCACCCATTATAATCATTCGTCCTCCATTTACCATTATCTTACTAAGTGATATCCTGGTGTCTTTTATCACATTTTTGTGTTCTCTCTCTTCCCACGAAGCCGTTTTAGGAGGCACATAATTTACTACAAACTTTCTTCTCCTCTTATCCTTGTCCTCCACTTCCATCGTAATCATCTCTGCTTTATTCTTTCCATATGTGGCATTCCTTACATTTATATCCTTCTTAGTCAGGAACATAACTCAACCCCCTTGTTTTATCTCTCTGTTTCTAACCCAACAATTATATGCATCTTGTCATACACTGTTGGGTGGTAGTGGACCTTTCAATTTTGTCTCTACAATTCCCATTGTGCCCGGTTGTTTTTCATTTAGGTGATCATTCAGTTTGTTCAAGCCTGTTATTAAGCCATCTATATTTGTGTAAGACACTTTTAAAAATCGGCTACTTCCATCGTGTTTTCTTTTTCCTTTATGTTTTTCTCTGCTATGAACCATTTTCTCACTTTCATCTTTACTACTCTCCAATAGAATTTCTCGGTTTCTGTCTCTATTATTTTCTGTTTTTTCCTTACCTTCTAGTCTTTTTGCATTCTTATTCTCTCTTTCCTCTTTATTCATTTCTCTTTTTATCCATACCTGTTTAAATTGCTCACTGTCTGCTAGTTTCCCTGTTTTTGCTAAGATATTCTATGCTGTCGTTTGTGACCTAAATTTAACGTTAATTGGTTTGGTCTTATCAGTATTGTATTTCCAGAGCCTATACATTTCTTCTATTTGTTTCCCTATTTCTGTTTCATTTTCTTGAACTACTTCTAATATACTATTTACATTTTCCTTTTCCTCCTTTATTCTTGTAGTCCTATTTAGATTATACTTCTCTTCCATCCCTAGTATAATTATACATTTCTTTTTATCTGCTAAGTCTCTTACTATATTCTCCTTCTCTCTTATCACTTTAATAACTGTGCCTTCAGTTTGTTCCTTCATCTGTTGTTTCACTATATTTCGAAATTATTTTTTTTTTATTCGCCTGAACGTTTTTCCAACCACTTGCTTCTTTTGTTATGGACTCTTTATTTTCTTTATTATTCCTCTTTAATTCCTCATTCTCTTCCTTTACTTCTCTTAACTGTATTTTTAAATCTTCTACTTCTTTAGTTAGATTTTAATTCTCTTTTCTTAGTTCTTCCAGATTATCAACTTTCTCGGCAACTAGAGTTAATTGGTCAAACCTAACCTTCCATTCTTCGTTCGTATTTTTTTAGTTTCTCCTCTAGATTTACTAGTCGGGGGAGGCTGTACCCTCCTCCCTCTTTAAATTCATAAAAGCAGTTATCATCTCTTTCCATTGTGCTGCTATTATCTATATTTCTGCTCTTCACATGTCTGCTTCCTTGTTGTTCGTCTGTATATTCTGCCCCCCGTTTGTTTACGCCTCTCCTAAGATCCAGGACCCATTCGTCCCCTTCCTCATTTCCTTCTATTTTCCTCAGTAATCCCTCCCCTTCTCCTTTTTCTTCACCTTCCCTATTAATACAACACAGATACTTCCTTGTCGTAGTGATCTTCGAAATTTGCAGTCTTCTCTGGAGTTCCAAACTTCGTTGTCACTTCGACCGACGTGTGTTTGTGTGTGTGTGTGTGTGTGTGTGTGTGTGTGTGTGTGTGTGTGTGTGTGTGTGTGTGTGTGTGTGTGTGTGTGTGTGTGTGTGTGTGTGTGTGTGTGTGTGTGTGTGTGTGTGTGTGTGTGTGTGTGTGTGTGTGTGTGTGTGTGTGTGTGTGTGTGTGTGTGTGTGTGTGTGTGTGTGATTCACCATGGTGATTCACCATGATCTTTAGATAACGTGTTGGACTCGTGATCGACAGCTATTACCCTCCTGAATGAGAGCCCAGAGCCCATATATAACCTATGTCTAATGCTTTGACCTTACTCGCACACACACACCCAACTCCCCGCCCACGAGAGTTGAGTAACGACTCGCAGCGCAGCGATACTGAATTTATTTCAGCCCTGCTCGGGATCCGAAGTCGGACCGCTATAGTAGCGGTTGCGAACGCTACCACTGCGCCCTCAAATAGTATGTGTGTGTTTTCGCGTGCATATATATATATATATATATATATATATATATATATATATATATACATACATATATATATATATATACATATATATATATATATATATATATATATATATATATATGTGTGTGTGTGTGTGTGTGTGTGTGTGTGTGTGTGTGTGTGTGTGTGTGTGTGTGTGTGTGTGTGTGTGTGTGTGTGTGCGTGCGTGTGTGTGTGTGTGTGTGTGTGTGTGTGTGTGTGTGTGTGCGTACGTGTGTGTGTGTACGCATATATATTATATATATTATATATTATATATATATATATATATATGTGTGTGTGTGTGTGTGTGTGTGTGTGTGTGCGTATGTATGTATGCGTGTATGTGTGTGTGTGTGTGTGTGTGTGTGTGTGTTGTAGTGGTTACTACAATTGTCCTATTTGGAGGAAGCTAGGATATTTAAAGTCAATCCCATGACTGATCTGTTTATTGGAAATGGCGATGATACTTTGTTCAGAAATGTTGGCGAAATTCTAGATTCTTTGTCTTTAGTATACAATTATTCAAAATATATTTACAATACATAAATATGCTTCTTACAGTATGTAGAGGAATATGTTTTATTTTATTTACAAAATAAATTAAGTTATTATAATGAACATTGTTATTATATTAATTAAAATTAGTCGAATGTATGTTTAGTCGGACGCATGTTCTAAGGGGTGACTATTGTTTATCCCGTACTCTGCGATCACGGGTCCTGAAGGGGTAATTATACGTGTTGGCTACAGAACACTACAGAACTCTCCCCCTAGTGACGAGGCAGGAGGAACGATATCTGTTTTTTCTTTGTAGTGTGTTTGTGGTTTGTAGCCCGTGTGTCCGGAGGTGTCGGAAGAGCAACAGGATCTTGTTCGTTGTCCGAGAGGAGGTATGCAGGCTTGGCGCGGTCTATGGAGATGGCATCTGTCGAGATGGAAGTGATGGCATCAGGAATAGGGAAACTAAGGGCGGTAGCATTCCCGAGTGCTTCTTTGGCTGCCATGAAAGCTGCATCAGTTTCGACGTCCCAGTTGAGTACGATGGAACGTCCCCTCTTGCACGGCTTGATCATGGAGTAGAGCGGTTGGAGCAGTTGAGCGCAGCCTGGAATGAAACGATTGTAAAAATTTAACATACCAAGGAATTGCTTGAGTTGGCGCTGTGTTGTAGGTTTCGGGAAACTCTGGATGGCGTCGCAGCGGGATGAGACAGGGGTGACGCCTGAAGGTGTGACGGTGTGTCCTAGAAAGTTGATGGATGACACACCGAAGTCAGATTTCTCGAGATTGATGTGGATGCCGTAGTCTTGTAGGCGGGTAAAGACTTGCTTCAGATGGTCTTGGTGCGTGGCTTCGTCAGGGCTGGCGATGAGTACATCGTCGATGTAGGTGAAGCAAAAAGGCAGGCCTCGCAGGACTTCGTCCATGAATCTCTGGAAAGTTTGGGCAGAGTTCTTGAGGCCGAAGGGCATTCGAACGTATTCGAACAAGCCAAAAGGTGTTGTGACAGCTGTTTTGGGGATGTCGGGCGGGTTGACCGGAATATGATGGAAGGCTTTTACAAGATCGATCCGGGAGTATACGCGAGTTCCTGCAAGGTGTGAGGAAAACTCCTGTATGTTGGGAACTGGGTACCTATCCATCACAGTGCGTGAGTTGAGGGCGCGGTAGTCACCGCATGGCCTGATGTCGCCGTTGCTTTTGGGGACGATGTGGAGAGCTGACGACCAGTTGCTTGAGCTTGGGCGAATGATACCTTGACGCATGAGGGCTTCTAGTTCTGCCTTGGCTAGCTTGAGGCGTTCCGGAGCCAGACGACGGGCTTTGGCGTAGACTGGAGGTCCCGTAGTCTCTATGTGGTGCACTACGTGGTGTTTCACAGTCGTGGTCGTGGAGTAAGGTTGTGTCAAGGCAGGAAAGTTCCTGAGGAGAGAAGCAAACTTGTTATCAGCACTGATGGTTGAAAGCTGGCTACTTACTCCGGTTGTTGGCCTGGCGTAGGATGACATTGATGTAAGGGGGTCGTGGAGCTTGCGATTTTTAATATCGATCAGGAGATCGAAGTGGGTCAAAAAATCGGCGCCAAGGATGGGTTGGGAAACTGATGCAACGTAGAAGGTCCACTCAAAGGATCGGCGGAGGTTGAGTTCCAGCTGAAGTGTCTTCCTCTTGAAAACGGGTATCTTGGTGCCGTTGGCTGCGTAGAGGGAAGACATCGGCGGCAGTGATTGCTGGCTTGCTGTGGCAGGCAGGACACTGACTTCAGCTCCGGTATCGATGAGGTATGTGGTGTTGGAGAGTGGATCAAATACGAAGAAGAGTTTCGATGTATGTTGGCGAACGCTGTGCGCCGTTAGCGTTCGCCCATCGTGTTTAACGGTGACGGTGAGAAGGTGCACGGCTGTGTACATTTCCTCGCATCTTGTCCAAAGCGACGATGGTAGTAGCAGACGCCTGATGTTTGCTTGGGTCTTCCTCTGGATGTAGACCTAGAGCGGTTGCGGTAGTATCTTGGTGACGGGGGTCGTTGTTGAAGATTGGCAACCTGCTCTTGGAGGGCGCTAACCTGGAGGGTGAGTTTGGAGATTAGCTCGGTTAACGTCATGCTTACGTGATTAGTATGCAGCGATGTTCGTGGGCAGCTGGGTTGGGCAGGCTGGGTCAACGGGCAGGACAACCCGGGACGGCGGGGCTGGGCACGGCAGGGCGGCGGGCGGGGCTGGGCACGGCAGGGCGGGGCAGGTCACGGCAGGGCGGTGGGCGGGGCTGGGCACGGCAGGGCGGCGGGCGGGGCTGGGCACGGCAGGGCGGCGGGCGGGGCTGGTCACGGCAGGGCGGCGGGCGGGGCTGGTCACGGCAGGGCGGCGGGCGGGGCTGGTCACGGCAGGGCGGCGGGCGGGGCTGGGCACGGCAGGGCGGCGGGCGGGGCTGGTCACGGCAGGGCGGCGGTGGTCACTCCAGGGTCACCAAATGTAGTGGTTACTACAATTGTCCTATTTGGAGGAAGCTAGGATATTTAAAGTCAATCCCATGACTGATCTGTTTATTGGAAATGGCGATGATACTTTGTTCAGAAATGTTGGCGAAATTCTAGATTCTTTGTCTTTAGTATACAATTATTCAAAATATATTTACAATACATAAATATGCTTCTTACAGTATGTAGAGGAATATGTTTTATTTTATTTACAAAATAAATTAAGTTATTATAATGAACATTGTTATTATATTAATTAAAATTAGTCGAATGTATGTTTAGTCGGACGCATGTTCTAAGGGGTGACTATTGTTTATCCCGTACTCTGCGATCACGGGTCCTGAAGGGGTAATTATACGTGTTGGCTACAGAACACTACAGTGTAAACACGGGAGCGTGTGTATGTCGTTTTCCACGTCTGGGTGCGAGTGCTTTCTCTGTGGGTGTCAGTCTATCAAAGCGGGAGTGTCTTCTCTGTCTTAGTGCCAGAAATGCAAAGGATTTCACCGCGTAACTGAGTTGCATATATTTCGTATAATCCGATTTTCTAAACTGGTTTCTTATTCAAGTCCCCCGCCGGTCCACTTTGCCCTCCGCACTTGCATCATATATCTAAGAATAATGTAACCGACTTGCATGCTCACAGTTCCCAGATTTTTTGGTGGAATAAAAATGAAAGTTAATGGGTTACATTTGTTTTATATGCCATTGTCTTTTTTTTCATTTATTCTTTACTTGCCTTTTTAAACAAGCTCAAAAACCATACTTGGATGTTTTCTCTGTTTTCTCTCTCTTTCTATTTTTTTTTTTTTTACTTACCTTCATTCTCATACTCTTCCTCCTTTCCTGCCTCCTTCTCTTTCCTCTCCTCCTCCTCCTTCTTCTCCCATTCTCTTCTTCCTTCTCATCATCTTTCTCCTTCGATTCTTAATACTTCTGCTGTTGCTCCTTATCTTTCGTAGCTTCATCTTCCTTCTTCGCTTCCTTTTCCCCCTCTCTTTCATTGTCTCCATATATGTTTAGGCCCTCCTGCTATTCCTTTTTTTTATTCCCTTCTTCCTCTTCCCCAACTCCTCCTCCTCTTTCTTTCCTTCTCCCTCACCATTCTTTTCATCCCTCCTCTTCTTTTTCCTCCTCTTCTTCCTCTTTCTCTCACTGTTCTTCCTTTTGCTCCATTTCCTTGCCCTATGGCCTCAATTATACTCCTCCATTTCCTTCTTGTACCATTTCTTTTTTCTCCTCCTCCTATTCTTCATCCTCTTCAGCGCTTTCCTTTTTCCCCTACTCCATCTCTTCCTCATCCTCCCCTACTTCCTCCACGAATTACTTTTCATCTTCCTCTTCCGCTTACTTCTAGTGATCTTTCTACTCCTCTTCATCAGTCTTTTCTAACTTCCCTCTCCTTTCCTTTCCTTATTTCCTCTTCCTTTTTAATTCTTCTTTTTCTTACTGTCTTCCTATTCCCATCTCCTTTTTCCCCTCCAATTACTCTTCTCCACATCATCTTGCATTCTCCTCCTCTTCTTATTCCTGTTAATTAACTCCTCTGCTTCACACTAATCTTCATTCCTTTTACTATTCTTATCCTAATTTTTGTCTTCTACTGCTGCTGCTTCATCCCCCTTTCTTATCGTAATTCTCTCCTTTTACGACGCATTCATATTCTTTTTTCACCTCTCAAACTCCTCTTCCTGCGACCCCTCTCTCCCTATACATACATACATACATACATACATACATACATACATACATACATACATACATACATACATACATACATACATACATACATACATACATACATGTATACATACATATATACATACATACATACATACATACATACATACATACATACATACATACATACATACATACATACATACATACACACACACATACACACACACACACACACACACACACACACACACACACACACACACACACACACACACACACACACATACATACACACACACACACACACACAAACACACACACACCTACACACACACACACACACACACACACACACACACACACACACACACACACACACAAATATATATATATATATATATATATATATATATATATATATATATATATATATATATATATAAACTCTGCCATAGGAATGGTGTTAACCAGTACTATGCCGGTCCCAAGCCCGGACAAAAGAGGAGGGTTGCTGTGACAGGTCTAGCAAACCGGCAGTGTAAAACATTTTTTGCTCGAGAAACGCATAGGCACCCTCGGAACAGACGGATACATAAGTTGAGGACCCAGAAAAAAAATGGACAAAGGACACGGAATACTCTCTAAATCGCAACAATCAACGTTTCCACACTACGCGGGAAAGAATTAGTAACTTTAATGGAGGAAAGGAAAATAACAATACTTGGACTTTGTGAAACCTGTTGGGGTAGTTCTGGAAGAAGAGTGCTCCATCATGATTTTCAATTAATTTATAGTGAAGGTAATGTAAATAAACATGGTGTGGCAATTCTCAACTCACCAAACATTGTAGATAGAATAAAAGGCACAAATCAAATCAATTAACGCATTGTAAGCGTCTCCTTGAAAATGGACAAAGGAGTTCTGAAAATAATACAAGTATACGCACCCCAAGAAGGAAGGACAGCTCTGGAGAAAGAGGAGTTCTACCAGACATTACAAGATGAGATGGACTTAACAAACAGAGACACCGTTATCATTGGTGACTTAAATGGCCACGTCGGGGTGGACAGAGACGGATATAACAATGTTGTGGGCGCTTTTGGGATTGGAGATAGAAACAGAGAAGGGAAAGACTACCTGATTTCTGTGTTTTGAATAATCTCGCTATAATGAACACATATTTTAAACACAAAGACGAGCACAAGTGGACATGGTATTGCTGGAATTATGAGAGACAGGAATATACCTATAGATCAATGATTGATATGATAACCAATAATAAAACTATCTTCAACGATGTCAAGTCGATACCTTCACTTTCATGTGACTCCGATCACAGAATGGTAATAGGAAAAATAAATTTCATACAACCTAAAAGTGTCAAAGGACCAATACGAAAACGTTTTGCAACTGAAAAGTTAAGCGACCCAGAAGTTGCATTACAACTTGCCCAAAAAGTGGAAGAGAATTACATAGATCCTGATACACGGGATATAAAAGTTGAATGGAATAAGTTTAGAGATGGCATAAAGAAAGCATGTGAAGATGTTTTACAAACGAAAACAACAGGAAGAAGAAAGAAAAAGAATACCCCTTGTTGGAATGAAGTAAAAGAGGCGGTAGGACGGAAAAACTAAAGCCTTTAGAATTTGGATGAAGACAAGAAGGCCTCAGGATAGGCAAGAATATGTCTGAAGGAGAAATGAAGCAGAGACTATAAAAAGAAACGCAAAGGAAAACAGCTGGTTAAAGATTGGAGATCTTGAAAGAGATATGAATGGGACAAGGAAACTAATATTTAGTCTTGCAAAGTCGTATAGGAAAGGAAATACGGTACCAACCCATTATATAAGAGACAAGGATGATAATATATTAATAGAATCACAAGAAATTAGTCAAAGATGGACAGAGTATTTTGAGGATCTGTTGAACTTCACAGGACAAGATGAAGATGAAAGAGAGTACAACCCAGAATTTACGAGGGAAAGAGAAGTGGAAAGCGAAGTGGTAGACACAGGAAGAAATGAATGGAAAATAACAAAAGCAGAATTGAGAATAGCCGTGGAAAGGATGAAAAATGGGAAAGCACCTGGAGAGGATGAAATTTCAACAGAAATTATAAAGAAAATGGGAAACACCGGACTAGAGTGGATGTTAGAAGTAATAGATATAGCATGGAGAAATAAACAAGTCCCAGATGATTGGACAAAAGCGGTGATATGTCCAATACACAAAAAAGGTGACAAAATAGATTGTGGAGACTATAGAGGCATCTCTCTACTATCACACACAGAAAAGATCTATGAAAGAATTTTGGAAAAACGATTAAGAAGCATAGTTGAAAATAAAATAAAAGAATCTCAGAGTGGTTTTAGACCAGGACGAGGAACAATCGACAATATCTTTACTCTAA
>NW_027467581.1:97500-110000 GCF_046742065.1 Oratosquilla oratoria
TGTCCTCTTTTACTTATTGGTGGCTTATATTCAATCTTGTCCACTACTTTGGGTTCTAATGTGATTATTAGGTCCAGTCTCGATGGTTCTTCCTCATTTCTATACCTAGTATTCTCTTGTATACATTACGTCATTATATGTTATATAGTCATATGAAGTAGTATATTTCCCTATAGGTCGTCTCCACCCTTCACTGTCATCTCTTCCTTGTAGATTTATTTACAATTAAAGTCACCCATTATACCTATTCTTCCTCCATCTTCCATTATCTTACTTAGTGCTATCCTTGTGTCTTCTAACCTATTTTGTGTTCTTTCTCTTTCCTCGAACCCGTTTTAGGAGGCACATAATTTACTACAAACTTCCTGCTCTTCCCATCCTTGTCCTCCACTTCCATCATAATCATCCCTACTCTATTCCTTCCATTTGTGACATTCCTCACATTTATACCCTTCTTAGTCAGGAACATATCTCCACCTTCTTGTTTTACCCCCATGTCCTTCACTATTGGGGGGTAGTGGACCTTTCAATTTTGTCTCTACTATTCCCATTATGTCCGGTTCTTTTTCCTTCAGGTAATCATTCAGTTCATTCAAGCCTGTTATTAAGCCATCTATATTTGTGTAAGATACTTTTAATTTTCTGCTACTTCCATCGTGCTTTCTGTTTCCCTTCTTTTTTTTCTTAGCGATGAACCATTTCCCCACTTTCATATTCAATACTCTCATATAGAATTTCTCGTTTTCTAACTCTGTTCTTTTCTCGTTTTTTTCCTTAGCTTCTAGTCTTTTTGTTTTCTCATCCTCTCTTTCCTCTTTGTTTATTTCTCTTTTTATCCATATCTGTTGATATTGATCACTGTTGTACTAGTTTCCCTGTTTTTGCTAAGATATTCTCTGCTGTCGTTTGTGACCTGAATTATCCTTAATTGGTCTGGTCCTATCTGTATTGTATTTCCCTATTCTATAGATTTCTTCTATTTGTTTCCCTCTTTCTGGTTCATCTTCTTGAACTACTTCTAATATCTTATTTACTTTTTCCTTTTCCCCCTTTATTCTTGTAGTCCTATTTGGATTATACATTTCTTTTTATCCTCTAAGTCTCTTCCTATATTCTCCTTCTCCCTCATCACTTTAATAACTGTGTCCTTAGTTTGTTCTTACATCTGCTGTTTCATTATTTTTCTAAATTCAATTTTATTGTTCTCCTGAACTATTTTCCAACACTTACATCTTTTGCAATGGACTTTTTATTTTCTTTATTACTCCTCTTTAATCCCTCATTTTCATCCTTTACTTCTCTTAACTGGGTTTTTAATTCTTCTATTTCTTTAGTTAGATATTGATTCTTTTTCTTTAGTTCTTCCAGTTTATCAACTCTTTGGGTAACTAGTGTTAATTGGTTAAACCTAGCCTCCCATACTTCGTTAATTTTTTTTTTGTTAGATATTGATTCTTTTTCTTTAGTTCTTCCAGTTTATCAATTCTTTGGGTAACTAGTGTTAAATGGTTAAACCTAGCCTCCCATTCTTCGTTTTTTTTCTTCTTCTAGATTTACTAGTCGGGGGAGGTTGTCACCTCCTTCCTCATTAAATCCATAAGAGCAGTTATCTTCTCTTTCCTCTGATCTGCTATTATCTATATTTCCGTTTTTGACACTTCTGCTTCCTCATCTGTGTGTTCTACACCCTTTTGTTTATACTCCTTCTAACATTCGGGTCCCGTTCGTCCCCTTCCTCATTTCCATCCATTTTCCTCAGTAATCCCTACCTTTCACATTTTTTCTTCACCTTCCCATTACACCACGAGCTTTTTCCTTCCATATTAATAGAACAAAGGTACTCCCTCGTTGTTGAGATCGATGAAACTTGAAGTTTTCCTGGAGTTCCAAACTTCATTGTCACTTCGACCGACGTGTGTGTGTGTGTATTTACCTAGTTCTATTTACCTAGTTGTATTTTACGGGAAGGGGAGCTATGCTCGTGATGTCCCGTCTTCATATCTCATTTTATCTAAACTATCTTTAAATTTATGTATTGTTTTTGCACACCACTTTCTCATCTAACTTGTTCCAACTGTCTATTACTCTGTGAGGAAAGCTGTTCTTTTTTTACATCTCTTCTATAGCTGTCTTTCTTGATTTTCTTTCCGTGTCCTCTTGTATTTCTATCATCCCATTTTATCAGATTCTCTCTATCAATAATTCCTATGCCTTTCATGATTCTGTAAATAGCTATCAAATCCTCTCTCTCTCTTCTTTGCTCTAGTGTCTGTAGTTCAAGTCTTGCTAGTCTCTCTTCATATGATAGTTTTGAGAGTGTTGGTGCCAATTTTGTAATTGCTCTTTGTATTCTTTCAAGTTTTTTTTATACAGTTTTTTTGTACTTGGTGACCATATCGTTGCTGCATATTCCAGTCTTGGTCTTATCAGAGTGATTAGAATTTTCTTCACCATTTCTTCATCCAGGTATGTAAATGCCACTTTGATTGTTCTTATTAAGTTATAAGTTTCTCAAAAAATCTTATGTTTCTCAGGTGACATATTATTCATAACAATGACTCCCAGGTCCTTCTCATTTTCTACTTTTTTTATTCCTTCTTCTCCCAATTTATATGATCCTGTTATTCTGTTTTTGCTTTTTCCAAATTCCATTATACTACACTTTTTAGTGTTGAACTCCATCTCCCACTTCCTACTCCATTCCCATACTTTATTTAGATCACTCTGTAGTGACTCACAATCTTCTTCCGTGTTCACTTTTTTTAATAGTTTTGCATCATCTGCAAAGAAGCTCATATAACTTTAAATTCCGTCATCCATATCATTAATGTATACAGCAAACATTATTGGGGCCAAAACTGTTCCTTGTGGAACACCGCTTATTACTTCATCCCATTTTGAGTGTTTGTCTCTTATCACTACTCTCATTTGTCTTTCTTGCAAAAAGTTTTCCATCCATTTAAGCAGTTTGCCTTGTATTCCTCCTTCAGTTTCTAATTTCTTAAGCAACTTCTTATGTGGTACTTTGTCAAAAGCTTTCTTTAGGTCTAGAAATGCACAATCAGCCCATCCATCTCTTTCTTGTATTATATCTATTAGCCTTGAATAGAAACATATTAATTTGGTGACGCATGATCTTCCTTGTCTGAATCCAAATTACCTTGGATTTAGCACTTTTTTTTTTCTAAATATTTTACCCATCTACTTTTGACAATTCTTTCACATATTTTTGCTATTGTACTTGTTAGAGAGACTGGTCTGTAGTTGGTAGGGTCTTCTTTATTTCCTCCTTTATATATAGGTACTATATTTGCTTTTTCCAATCTTCTGGGACTTTTCCTTCTTTCAATGAACTGTTTATTATGCTATGTATTTTGTCTGCCAGTTCATTCCTGCATTCTTTCAAAATTCAGTTTGCTATTTCATCTAGTCCATACGATTTTCTGACATCAAGATTACTCAAGTGTTTTAATATCTCATTCATTGTTACTTCTATTTCTTTCATGGGGGGGACTTTCTCTTTCCATTCGATCTCTTCCGGTTGTATGTTCTCCCTTGTAAACACTGATTTAGAATGCTTGTTCATAATTTCCGCCATTTCAATTTCCTCTGTGTATTCAACTCCTCCTTGTCTTAATTTCTCCAAATCGTGTTTGTTTTTAAGTTTGCTGTTTACAAATCTGTAAAATAGTTTTGGTTTATCTTCACATTTTTCTATGACATCTTTTTCATATTTTCTCTCTGCACATTTGTACATATTCATTTCTATAACAAGTATATATTTTCCATTTTTCAGGTCTTCTGTATTTTTCCATTTGGTCCAAGCTTTGTCTCTTTTGTCTTTTAACTCCCTACAACTTTTGTTGTACCAGCACTTTACATATTCTTTTTCTTGTTTTTGTCTTGGGACATACTTTTCCACTCCTTTTTTATAAATTTTTGTCAAAATATTCCATTTCTCTTCCACTGTTGTTTCTTCTTTGTATATTCCTTCCCAGTTTTCTTTTTGAAAGAATTCTCTTATTTTATCAAAGTTTGTTTTTTCATACATCATTCTTCCTTTTCTATATTGTTCATTTCTTTTCATGTATTTTTCCTCATTTAGTTCCAGTTCAATCGGTATATGGTCAATTTTACTTATTAGTGTTTTATATTCAATCTTTTCTACTATTCTAGGTTCAGATGTGATTATTAGGTCTAGTCTCGATGGTTCTTCTTCATTTCTATACCTAGTGTTCTCCTGTATGCACTGCGTCATTGTGTGGTCAATAATCATCTCGAGTAGAACATTTCCCCATGAGCCGTCTCCACCCTTTACTGTCATCTCTTCCCAGCAGACCTCTTTGCAATTAAAGTCGCCCATTATAACTAATCTTCCTCCATCTTCCATTATCTTATTTAATGTTATCTTTGTGTCTTCTAACATACTTTTATGTTCACTCTCTTCTCACGAGGCTGTTTTTGGAGGCACATCATTTATCACAAACTTTCTGCTCTTCTTATCTCTGTCTTCCACTTCGATCATAATCATCTCTACTGTATTCTTTCCATATGTGACACTCTTCACGTTTATATCCTTCTTAGTTAGGAACTTAACTCCACCCCCTTGCTTTGTCTCTCTGTTTCTAACCCAATAATTATATGCGTCATGTCCTACACTGTTGGGTGGCAGTGGACCTTTTAATTTCGTTTCTACAATTCCCATTATGTCCGGTTCTTTTTCCTTCAGATAATCATTCAGCTCATTCAATCCTGTAATTAATCCATCTATGTTTGTGTAAGACACTCTTAGTTTTCTGCCACTTCCATTGTATTCTCTGTTTCCCTTTTGTTTTTCTCTAGTATTTCGAATTTCCTTACTTTCATATTCACTACTTTCCAATAGAATTTCTCTTTTTCTGACTCTGTTCTGTTCTCGTTTTTTTTCCTTAGCTTGTTGTCTTTTCATTTTCCCCCTCTCTTTCCTCTTTATTCATTTCCCTTTTTATCCATACCTTTTTATATTGTTCACTTGCTGCTAGTTTCCCTGTTTTTGCTAAGATATTCTCTGCCGTCGTTTGTGACCTGAATTTAATCTTAATTGGTCTGGTCTTATCTGTACTATACTTTCCGAGGCTAAACTTCTCTTCAATTTGTTTCATGATTTCAGGTTCATCTTCCTGAACTAATCCAAGTAATCTGCTTACTTTATCATTTTCCTCATTGATTCTTGTGGTTCTATCTGGGTTGTGTTTCTCTTCCATTCCTAATATAATTATACATTTCTTTTTATCTGCTAAGTCTCTTACTATATTCTCATTTTGTCTCATCACTTTAATAACTGAGTCTTCAGTTCGTTCTTTCATTTGCTGTTTAATTATGTCAGTAAATGCAACTTTACTGTTGTCTTGAATTGTCTTCCAACCCTTAGCTTCTTTAGCTATGGCCTCTTTGTTTTCTTTATTATTCCTCTTTAATTCTTCATTCTCCTTTTTTACTTCTTTTAACTGTCTTTTTAGTTCTTCTATTTCCTTACTTAAGTTTTTGTTCGCCTTCTCTAGTTCTTCCAATCTTTGAACCCTTTGCGTAATTTCTAACATTCTACCGAACCTACTCTCTCAATGTTCGGACATTTGTTCAAGTTTTTGTTCTAGTCTTGCCAGTCGGGGGAGGTTGGTATCCGCCTTTCCCTCATTAAATCCATGGAAATTATTATCCTCACCTTCTATTGTGCTGCTCATATCTATGTTTCTAATCTTTACATTTTTGTTAGACCCTTCATCGTCACTAAATTGATCCAGCCCGCGTTTGTTTACATGGCGTCTGCCTGCCTGGACCAAGTCCTCTCCTTCCTCATTTCCTTCCATTTCCCTCAGTAATCCCTCCCCTTCTCCTTTTTCCTCACTTTCCCACTACACCACAAGCAATCCCCTTCCCTGCAAATACAATAGGTACTTCCTTTGCGTTGAGATCCACGAAAATTTCACTTTTTCTTCAGGACGTCAATCCTCGCCGTCTGTCCGACGTAAGTGTGTGTGTGTGTGTGTGTGTGTGTGTGTGTGTGTGTGTGTGTGTGTGTGTGTGTGTGTGTGTGTGTGTGTGTGTGTGTGTGTGTGTGTGTACTGACTGCTACCAGACGATTATATTTAGCGGAAAGAAACCCACTGAGCGGTGAAAGGAATAAGGTTAGCTTTGCATTATGATGCTGCTCTTCAATGCATTTCCTGAATAAGAAATTCCATAAGTGAGTGTTCCTGAACTCATAACTTCTCCAAGGAAAAATCCAGGAAAAAGAAAGATGTGGAATTATCAAAGTTCAAATAGTGCATGATATTCAAATAAAGAATAAATCTTAGGTCCAGGTACCTTAATCGTTCTACTATCGTTACATATATAGTCTCCAGCAAAGTAGTGAGGCCTCGTACACACGTATCGTCTTGGCTTTTCTTTAAGTCTTGACGTTTTGTCATTTTGCCGTCTTGTCGTCGTGTATTTTTGTCACGTCGTCTTGTCGTCGTATCATTCTGGCGTTTCGTCGTTTTGTCTTGTCTCCTTATTTCCTTGTATCGTCGTCTTATTGTCTCGTCATCTCGTCGTCTTGTCATCTTGTGTCTTTGTCATCCTGTCATTTTGTGAATTAGCCGTTTTATAGTGTTGTTGCATTTTCGTCTTGTGGTCTTGTCTTGTCAACTTGTTTTGTGTTGTCGTCGCCTCAGTGTTTTGCTGTCGTCAAGTCGTCAAATTTTCTTTGTCTTGTCTTGTCTTGTCGTCGTCCTATGGTCGTTTTGTCGTCCTGTCTTTATTTTGTTATCGTCTTGTCTTGTCACTATCTTCACATTACTTCGGTGTTGTCTTGATGTCGTCTTGTCGCCGTCTTGTCGTCTTGGGAGCGTTGACTTTATGTAAACCAGTGGGAGCAAAATAGGAGATTGTTAAAATGTTTTTGAATGAAAGCTGGATGTGCTAGCAATGAGCGGACCTAAGCTGAAATAGAAAAATATGTTTGAGTTCAGGGGTATAAGGTAGAGTATCAGGAATGGGGAGACTGTTAGGGTGCGAAGTGGCTCTGCTGGTGAGAGATATGTGTACGTGAGTGGTTGGATAGAAATGAGTGTCATCAAGGATAATTTTGGTAAAATTGAGAACAATTTGGAATGTATACGTCCTTGGGAATGCGTATGGTCTCAGCAGTAAGAAAAGTGAGGAGGAGAAAGAAAAGTTTAGAATTATCTAAAGTGTGTGAATAATTTTGGAAGGAATGTGAATGTAGTGATGCTGGGGGATGCAACTGCTAAAATAGGGATGAGCCTGAACAAAAAGTAATAATAAGAAAAATCTGGATATGTCTTGAGAATACATGATAATGAAAACTGTATTCGAGAAGAAAGACGTACAAAAGTATACACTGACCAAGGTCTTTAATAGTAAAAGAGTCGTAGAACGCTATTGGATAATACGGTTATGTTCAAGGGAACGATTGGAATACTTTTCGTAATGATTGGCCAAAAGGAATGAGTGCGGGAGTGTCTGATAAGAATCTGTTTAGGTCTGACTGCGAGTGAATGAAAGGTGAAGAAATAAGAAAAGGAAAGGAAGCGGGCAGGTGATGAAAGTTAGGCGAGTGGAGAAAGAAAAGATGAACACAAAGAGAAACGGAGAGATACATAAAATATGAAGGCAGAGGTCGAAATTGGGGATAAAAAATAAAAGGATATATTTCAAGGAGGAAGATCAAAGTTTGCATATATGGTGCATGAGATGAGGAGAATAAACGAGAATAGAGGAAAGGGCTCTAAGTGATAGAATAAGAAGTGAGTGCAGTGATGGTTTAGAAGGGGCTCATATATACATGGATTTTTTTTTTTTTTTTTTTTTTTTTTTTTGCAACGAGAACGTGAAGAAGTATATGAGGGACAGGAAAACGTTATGAATGAATGATAGTATAAATAGAGTTATGGGTTGCACAATGAAGGGTGATAGTAATAGGATAAAAAGAAATATGAAGGTTGAGAGGTTTAAAAATGTGAAGTTTTAAGTATTTAATATCGCACGTAGTGATGAATGGAGGAGTGAATGTGAAAAGGATTATAGGGCAAATGAAGCGAGTACATATCAGGGTGGAATGAAAAGTGATGATCAGGTATTTTATGGTAAATAAAAAGCGAAACTTATACAAAGTAATATTTATATTCAAAGCATCACTATCACCATCACCATCATGGCCATTATCAACGCAATCACCGTCGTCACCTTGTAACGGTCACCGTCGTTGGCGTTTGTAACTGTCACCGTCGATGTTAGCATTTGCGTCTTCGTCAGTGAAGAAAGTGGGGAAGCAAACAAGGATGAAGAAAGGAAAGTGATACACATGTGAAATGAAAAATGTTCAAAATCATGAAAGGGGGAAGAAGAAGAATAAAACAGCAAAAGAAAATATAAAAATGTGATAGTACAAATGTAGTGCAAAAGAAAATGGTACTATGAATGATATAATATACAAGAAAGATAATATGATATAGAAAGCAAAGATAAAAGTTGATGAAGAGAAATGCATCATTGATAAGAGCAAAGGAGATAAGAAAAACGTAAAAATGGAATTGAAACTGGGGTGCCTTCAAAGGAAGAGTTAGAAATATTTGGATGAATTGAAGGTAACAGGATATACTGTAGAGGCGTAAAAAGAAAGAAAAAAACATGAACCAAAATAGAATCGTGAAAGTCGGAGGTAAAATGATACCTTTAAATATAACAGTGGATATAAGGGATGAAGTATTAAGATTGTTCAAGACACTTCAGAAAACCCTGATACAGATATTCATATATTGACGGCCTTCATAAAACCAGGCTCACGCATTTAGGATAACAACCTTAGAAACATTTAGAAATATTATAACATTCCATCTTCAAAAGGGTTTAATAATTTTAATTTGTAGAAATAGATAAATAAATGAAGAGTAAGATTTCGACAATAATTAACCATACTCGCTCCTAGACAATTGAAGTTAGTCAACTCTCTTTATGAAATTTACATAGAAATAATAGAGTAAGCATGATAACTTTACTTTATAACCTACTGTACATAGGAGGTATATATCTAAATATACTCAATAACACAATCTCGGCTTGATTGAAATATCTGTAGATTAGAACTTTATTTAGAAAAGATATAACTCTCCAGATGGATAATACAGATCATTGGTGGGACAGGGTGTAAGAGGCTGGTAAACAAGGTAGACAAGTAAGGTAGATAGAGGGGTAGGTGGCGAGAATTTTATCTTATGTATAGGATGTTTAGAAAACATAAGCCACGAAGGATTTGCATAATCTCGCTCCCTGTCTAAAGTTGATAAACAACCGCTAGGGAACAGTATTTAATGCTGATGTGACAATATGTAAACTAAGCCATTTCTATATCGATATCGAGATTGCTTGTGTAAGCAGTATTTCTTAAGACGTTGTAACAGTATTTCTGATTGGAGATGGGTGGAAGAGGAGAAAAAAGTTTTTGGTACAAGGGAGAAAAGTCTCGTCTTTGGGGGAGGCACTTATTTGTAACACTAAATATCATTTGATGAGTAAAGTCGTAACGTCGGTTCAGAGATGGCTTAGTGAGTGGATTGTGGATCCCAGTGGGGAGTCCTTTGGTGTAAATTGACAAACCAAATGTAATATTATTCAGAAAGAAATGAAGAAAATTTTTACCCAGTTTAATTCATTCCATCGAGAAACATTACTTACTTTCTAAAGAAAAATATGGTGAAAGACATACTTGAGTGAAGTAAAGTTGAAATTGAAAGAAGAAATACAATACCATAGAAGGGAACAGTAAACAGAATTAAACCAGTAATTACGGAGAGACGGAGGTGAAACAGGGTTATATGGTTGAATGGAATAAACTTCCTGAAGAGGCAGTGCAATGTAGTTCAGTTCGAAGCTTTAAGATTCGTTTGAATAAAAACCTAAGCAAGATGATGTAATGCCTGCCATATGTTTTATATTATCTGTTTATTTGCTATTATTTGTCTGTTTGTTTATCATTATTTGATATAATCATCATCTATTATAATTTATCTGTCAATTTATCATCAATTGCTATTTACCCGTTTGTTTATTATTTAAATTTACCTATTTATTTATTTATTTATTTATTCTATTTTGTTTATTTTATTCATTAATATTTATAATATAGATTTTATTCATTTATACATGTTTATAGTTATTTTATTCATTTATACTTATCATTATTATAATTTTTCACATCCGACCTATGTATGGACCAAAAGGTCTGTCGACATGATCCTTTTGTAATTTTTTATAAACTTAATGATGTTGGCTTAAAGACATATGGCATTCTCTAAACTCAGCTAAACACATGAAGCAGCATATATATATATATATATATATATATATATATATATATATATAATATATATATATATATATATATATATATATATATATACATATATACACTTATAGCGAGAAAGGGAGAGAGAGAGAGGAGGCGGAGAGGAGAGAGAGAGAGAAAGCGAAGAGAGAGGGGGAGTGAAGGAGGAGAGTGAGAAAGTGAGAATAGAGAGTGGGAATGAGAGGAAAGAGTGGGAGTGAAAGGAGAGAGGGGGAGTGAGAGGAAAGACGGGGTTTGAGGAGAGAGGGGGAGTGAGAGGAGAGAAGGGGTGAGAGGAGGGAGGGCGGTAAGGGGAGAGAGAGGGGATGAAAAGAGAGAGAGGGATTTGAGAAGAGAGATGGGGTGAGAGGAGAGAGGGGGTGAGAGGAGAGGGGGTGCGAGGAGAGAGTGTTGAGGGGGAAAGAGGGAGATGAGAGGGGAGAGAGGGGTTGAAAGGAGAGAGAAAGGGTGAAGAAAGGGTGAGAGGAGAGAGAGTGTTGAGGGGGAAAGAGGGAGATGATAGAGGAGAGCGGGTTTTAAAGGAGAGAGAAAGGGTGAAGAAAGGGTGAGAGGAGAGAGAGAGAGAGAGAGGGGGTGAGGGAGAGGGAGAGAGAGAGAGAGAGAGAAAGAGAGAGAGAGAGAGAGAGAGAGAGAGAGAGAGAGAGAGAGAGAGAGAGAGAGAGAGAGAGAGAGAGAGAGAGAGAGAGAGAGAGAGAGAGGGGGGGTGTGAGAGAAGATAGAAGGGGGTGAGGAGGAGAGAGAAGGAAATTAAAGGAGAGAGATGGAGTGAGAGGAGAGAGAGGGGGGAAGAGGAGAGAGAGGAGGGTGAGAGGAGATCGAGGGGGTGAAAGAAGAGAGAGGGGTGAGAGGAGAGAGAGGGGGTGGGAGGAGAAAAATGATGTGAGAGGAGAGAGCGGGGATAAGAGGAGAGAGAAGGGGTGAGAGGAGAGAGGGTGGGTGAGACGAGAGAGATAGGGTGAGATATGAGACAGGGGGGAGAGGAGACACAAGGTGTGAGATGAGAGAGAGGGGGGATGAGAGAGAGGGGGAGACGAGAGAGACAGGGTGAGAGAAGAGAGAGGAGGTGAGAGAAGAGAGAGGGGGTGAGAATAGAGAGAGTGTGGTGAGAAGAGAGAGAGGGTGGTGAGAGAAAAGAGAGGGGGTGAGAAGAAAGAGAGGGGGTGAGAGGAGAGAGAAGGGGTGGGAGGAGAGAGAGGGTGGTGAGAGGAGAGAGATGGGGTGAGAGGAGAGAGAGGGAGGTGAGAGAGGGAGGGGGTGAGAGGAGAAGAGGAGGTGAGAGGAGAGAGAGGGGGTGCAAGGAGAGAGAGTGGGTGAGAGGAGAGAGACGGGTTTGACAAGGAAGAGAGGGGGTGAGAGTATAGAGAGGGGGTGAGAGGAGAGAGACGGGAGTGACAGGAGAGAGAAGAGAGAGAGGGGGATGAGAGAAGAGGGAGGGAGTGAGAGGTAATAGGGGTGGTGAGAGGAGAGGGGGTGGGAGGAGAGAGAGAGGGGTGAGAAAAGAAAGATGGGTGAGAGGAGAGAGAAGGGATGAGAATAGAGAAAGGGAGGTGAAAATAGAGAGTGGGGGTGAAAGGAGAGAGAGGGGGTGAGAGGAGAGAGAGGGTGTGAGAGGAGAGAGGGGTGTGAGAGGAGAGAGAAGGGTGAAAGTAGATAGAGGGGTTGAGAGGAGAGAGAGGGGGGTGAGAGGAGAGAGAGGGAGTAAGAGGAGAGAGAGGGAGAGATAGGAGATAGAGGGGATGAGAAGAAAGAGAGAGGGTGAGAGGAAAGAGGGGGTGAGAGGAGAGAGGATGGTGAGAGGAGAGAGGGAGTGTGAGAGGAGAGAGAGAGGGTAAGAGGAGAGAGGTGAGAGGAGAGAGAGGGGTGAAAGAAGAGATTGGGGTGAGAGAAGGGAGAGGAGGATGAGAGGAGATCGGGGAAGGTGAGAGGAGATAGAGGGGGGGATGGAAGAAGAGAGAGTGGGTGAAAGGAGAGAGGGGGGTGAGATGAGACAAAGGAGGTGATAGGAAAGAGAGGGGTTGAGAGGAGAGAGAGAGAGGGTGAGAGGAGAAAGAAGAGACGAGAGGAGAGAGAAGGGGTGAGAGGAGAGAGAAGGGGGTGAGAGGAGAGAGAAGGG
>NW_027467581.1:117500-120000 GCF_046742065.1 Oratosquilla oratoria
AGGTCGGATGCAAAAAAAAAAAAAAAAAAAAAAAAAAAAAAAAAAAAAAAAAAAAAAAATATTAATAATAAATTAAAACTATAACAATGTAAATAACAATTAAAATACATAAATAAATGCATTGGTATAGTTGAATAACAAACAAACAGGTAAATAGTAAATGATAATAATTTGACATATAACTAATAATAAATGAAAATCAGACAGACAAATTATAACAAAACAAAAACAAATAATATAACATAAATCATAATAATTACAGCATCTTACTTAGGTATTTATCTAAATGATTCTTAAAGCTTCGAACTGAACTACATTGCACTACCTGTGCAGGAAGTTTATTCCATTCATTAACTACACGGTTGGCAAAGTTGTTTCTACCTACTTCCAAATTGAATCTATTTCCGGACAGTTTGAGACCATTGTTTCTTGTCTGATTCTCATTCAATGAGAAAATTTGGTCACTTTTGATGTTGTCAATTCCCTTTAAAATCTTAAAGACCTGTATCAAGTCACCTCTGAGTCTACGCTTTTTTAGGGAAAACAGATTCATGTGCTTAAGTCGATTTTCGTATGATTTATTTTTGATATTTGGAATCAGTTTTGTGGCTCGCCGTTGTACTTTTTCCAATCTGTCAATGTCTTTAATGAGATTCGGTGACCATACGGAAACAGCATATTCCAAATGTGGACGAACTAACGATTTATATAGCTTGTTAATGAGTGATGGACTTTTGAAATCAAAAGATCGCGCAATCAATCCCAGAATCTTATTTGCTTTCTCAGAGGCTGAAATACACTGCTTGGATGATTTGAGGTCGTTACTGATAATTACGCCGAGATCTTTTTCACTATCCACTTTTGTTAACGAATTTCCAAATAACTTGTAATCGTACTTGCTGTTATTTTTACCTATGTGCATTACCTTGCATTTACTTGTGTTAAATTTCATTAGCCACTTTTCAGACCATTGCTGTAATATATCTAAATCTTCTTGAATATCTAATTGGTTTGAGTGATCATTTGCCACTCCGCACAGTTTTGTATCATCAGCAAATTTGGAAACAGTAGATTTTAGTCCATGGTCTATATCATTTATATATACTATGAATAGAAGTGGCCCAAGAACGGAACCCTGAGGAACTCCACTTGCAACACTTTTCCATCCAGAAGTTTTTCCATTTAAAACAACTCTCTGTTTTCGACCTTTCAAACAATTACTAGTCCAACCTAATAGGCTACCACTTATTCCATGCAAAGCTAATTTAGTAAGTAGTCTTTCGTGTGGGACGGTATCAAAAGCTTTTGCAAAGTCTAGATATATTAAATCTATATTGTTTCTTTTGTCATAATTCGAGACAACTGTGTTGTAGAACGTTTCCGTCTGAAACTATGTTGGCTATCATTTATCAAACGGTTACTTTCTAAATGATATTCGATAGCATCTCTGATGATAGTTTCCATTATTTTTCCTACGATCGAAGTCAAACTAATAGGCCTATAGTTATTTGGTTTCTTTTTGTCACCTTTTTTGAATATGGGAGTAACGTTAGCTAGCTTCCATTCTCTTGGGACATCTCCGGATATGATGGATTTCTTGAAAATAATTTCTAATGGAACAACAATCTCATTTTTCATTTCCTTTAAGATTCTTGGATGCCAACCGTCAGGCCCTGGTGTTTTATTAACTTTGAGTTTGTCTATACACCTTTTAATTTTTTCTTTTGTTATATTTACCGTAGTGAGTAAGTTTACCCCAGACTTTTCACAGGTTTCAGTTTGGAATTCACTTTGAGGTGTTTCGTTTACGAATACCGAGCTAAAATAATTGTTTAAGAGATTACACATTCCTTCATTTGAATATTCAAGTTGACCGTCAGCAGATAATAGTGGACCAATGTGATTCCTAACAACCTTTTTATCTCTCATGTAACTATAGAATTCTTTGGGATTCTCTTTGGATTTCTCAGCGATGTTCATTTCGTATTGTCGTTTTCTTTTTCTTATTGTCTTTTTTAAATCTCTCTGTATTGATACATAACTTTCATAGTCATTAGATGCACCCGAGCACTTATATTTCTTATAAGCCTGTCTCTTTTTAGCAATACTTTTTTCAGTTTCTTTGTCGAGCCACTTTGGGCGAGCCTGATTTGGGGGACGTCTGTCCTTAAAAGGAATGTAAGTTTGAATCATCTTAGTGAGCGTATTTTGAAATATTTCCCACATACACGCGCACAAACACACACACACACAAACACACACACACACACACACACACACACACACACACACACACACACACACACACACACACACACACACACACACACACACACACACACACACACACACACACACACACACACACACACACACACACACACACACACACACACACACACATACACACACATTCGTCGGATGGACGGCGAAGATTGGAGTTCCGAAAAAAAAGTGAAATTTACGAGGATCTCAACGTCAAGGAAGTACCTTATTGTAT
>NW_027467581.1:125000-127500 GCF_046742065.1 Oratosquilla oratoria
GACTGGAAAAAGTACAACGGCGAGCCACAAAACTGATTCCAAATATCAAAAATAAATCATACGAAAACCGACTAAAATATATGAATCTGTTTTCCCTAAAAAAGCGTAGACTCAGAGGTGACTTGATACAGGTCTTTAAGATTTTAAAGGAAAATGACAGCATCAAAAGTGACCAAATTTTCACATTGAATGAGAATAAGACAAGAAACAATGGTCTCAAACTGTCCGGAAATAGATTCAATTTGGAAGTAGGTAGAAACAACTTTGCCAACCGTGTAGTTAATGAATGGAATAAACTTCCTGCTGAGGTAGTGCAATGTAGTTCAGTTCGAAGCTTTAAGAATCATTTAGATAAACACCTAAGCAAGATGCTGTAATGATTATAATTTATTTAATAGTATTTGTTTTTGTTTTGTTGTCATTTGTCTGTCTGATTTTGATTTATTATTAGTTATATGTCAATTTATTATTATTTACTATTTACCTGTTTGTTTATTATTTAACTATACATATGCATTTATTTATGTATTTTATTTGTTATTTACATTATTATAGTCTTTATTTATTTTATTATTATTATGATTTTTTCGCATCCGACCTAGATATGGACCAAAAGGTCTCCTGTCGGCATGCTCCGCCTTTGTAATCCTTTATATATATATATATATATATATATATATATATATATACATATGCGCGCGCGCGCGCGCGCGTGTGTGTGTGTGTGTGTGTGTGTGTGTGTGTGTGTGTGTGTGTGTGTGTGTGTGTGTGTGTGTGTGTGTGTGTGTGTGTGTGTGTGTGTGTACCTTACCTTTTTCTATAGCTTTCTCACATATCTATCTTACCACAAAAATATGATCAATACAACCCCTACCTGTCCTAAACCCACACTGTTCCTCACCAAGTACTCCCTCTGTTCCCCTCCTAATCTTCTCAATCAAGACACTCTCATAAGCCTTCCCAACTACACTTAACAAACTGATCCCTCTGAAACTACCACACTCACACTTATCCCCCTTTCCCTTGTAAAGTGGAACTATACAGGCAGTCATCCAGTCCTCCGGCATTCTACCCTCTCTTAAACAAACATTAAATCACCTCACCAGCCAGTCCACCGTAACTGTACCTCTTCTTTTTTTCAGACATTCTGCATGGCATCCATCCAACCAGGTGCCTTACCTGCTCTCATCATCTTAACAGCTGCTTTCACTTCATCTTTCCTTATTTGGGGACCTCCGTTCTCAAAGGGCGTATGCGCAAAAATCAAATTAGAGAAAAACGTGTTTAAACTCTAACAACAATTGCACAATGAAAAAAACAAAAAGCGTAAAGGTATTTTGTATGAAAAGATAGCTTATGAGAAGACAAATTTCATGGTGTAAATATTTTTTTCAAAAGAGTTTTCCTTCAATGAAAAAGTAAAAAAAAATCCAGGGGTAATCATATATGTATAAGTGTTTATCATCTGATTTTATTTATTTTTGACACAGTTAACAAGTGTATTAAAAATAAAAATCTCTGAAATTTTCAGCTTAAATTTTTTATTGGTTTGTGTTTTATAAGTGTTTTTGTGATGCAAATAATTATTATTATTCTATAGAAAAATCAATGACAACAAAATTCAATGAATCATAACTCACGTAAATTGCTGTCTGTAGTCCATGTACAGAGGTGAGGGGATAGAGGGCGCAATATAGTCAGTAATCCAACACATCATCATCTGTGAGGTCGTCGGCATCATGGTCCTCCTCTGTGGCAGGATAAATGTTGTCTACTTCTTGGCTGGCAAACAGGTCACCATAGAAGCTCCGAAAGGGATGTGAGACATACTCAACCAGATACTTGATGTACTGTAGCTTCTTCTTATTAATGATGATACCAGAGGGCACCCTATAACTCACCACGTGTGTGTACTGAGGCGGGGAGGCGTGAGAGACTGGGAGCGGCTCTGTGATTGACCGAGCAGGCAGGCAGGACCCTAGTCGGCGCGGTGATTGGCTGGCTACCTCAGCCAAGTACGCCCCTTGAGCATGGAGTTTGTATACCTTATCATGACTCTCGCTCGCCTTCAGTTAAAGGGACGTAAAGGTCCAATTTCAGTATTCTGCTTTCAAGGCTAGACAGAGGGTGCTTCCGTCTACCGTATTCCGTTACTAGCTCGAAAACGTTGGGGGTGGTGGTTACGTCGTTTGAGCACGGAGGTCCCCCAATTTTCTCCTCCACTTTCCTCACTCATCACGGTCATTTTTTAGCGCTCCCCACTGCAACTATCTTTCCCTCCCTATCCTCCTTCATATCTAGCAGCTCCCTAAAATACTCTGCCCACCTTCCTCTCACTGCCTTCCCTTCCACTATCATCTCTCCATCTGCACCTTTTATCTTTCATTCTCTACTTGATTTGCCTCCTCTTCCTCTTTTAATTTCTTCCAAAATAATTTTCTTATTACTTTCAAAATTTTCTTTCATACTCTTACCCCATGTCACATCTGTTCTTCTCTTT
>NW_027467581.1:130000-140000 GCF_046742065.1 Oratosquilla oratoria
AGGCTGTGGAAAACCTAAATGTGAGGACATTCTGAATCCCGAAGGGAAAATCCCTAATGAAAACACCCAACTCGAGACAGAGGCGGGCTTGAGGTCCCTGTTCCAAGAGGAACGAGAAAGTGAGTCGTTTGTGTATGACATGACTCCGTTTATGGGAGAGAAGGATGTGGAAATAAGAAGTCTCGGTGACTTACTGGGAGTTGATCCCAATTTGAGGGATATGTATGAAAGAGTGGAGAGTGAGAGTGAGTTGTCTGAGGAATACTACTTAGAGTCGTGAGCAATATTCCGCATGTGGATAGATAGTAGCTGCCCTACTCATGATGCATTATGGTCTGAAAGACAACAAATAATGTTGCCGAAGGTCTACAAGGATGAAGTTATGCGGATAGGGCATGATAGTCCCTTTGCAGGACATATGGGTGTATGAATGAACTTAGACAGTATCTGGCAACATTTCTATTGGACCGGAATTAAGAAGGATGTAATACAGTACTGTCGCAGTTGTCACACTTACCAAGTAGTGGGCAAACCTAACCAAAATATAGCAGTAGCTCCTTTAAAACCAATTCCAGTATGAGAGAAACTCTTTGCTAAGGTAATTGTAGATATAGTAGAACTATTACCAAAAAGTAAAAGTGACAATGAGTATATAATATCTTTAATGGGCACCTTTTCAAGGTATCCCGAGGCTATACCACTACGTAGGGTACATGCTAAAGTAGTCTTACAGGAACTCATCAGATTATTTACGAAATGGGGATTACCTAGAGAGTTGCAAACAGACCAAGAGTCTGTATTTCTGTCTAAAGAGGTTATGCAGGATTTAGGAGCCCTAGGTATTGTTAAAGTCATTTGAAGTTCATACCACCCTCAAAGTCAGGATACACTTGAGAGGTACTATCAGACCTTAAAGAGCATGCTAAGAAAATGGTGCCTACAGAATAATACTGGGTGGGATCAAGCATTACCATATTTGTTGTTTGCTGTGCGTGAAATGCCTAACGAATCGTTGGGCCTCTCACCCTTCGATATGGTGTTTGGACAGTGTGTTAGAGGACCTCTTAAAATCTGAAAGAGAAACATTTGGAACGACAGTGCTCCAGAAGTAATAAAATTATTGGAGGAAATGAGGAGTAGGTTAACCTCATGTTGGCAGAGGGCTAGAGAAACCTTACAAAGTGCTTAAGAGCGAATGAAACAAAAATATGACCCGAAGGCAAAAGTGCGAGAGTTTAAACAAGGGGATAAGGGGCTCGTATTACTACCATTGTGTCACTTCAATATGCTGAAATCATACCAGGATAGGGGCAAAAGTGATGTGGATGAGTCTGGTGGTAATGTGTGTACTGTCTCTATCGTGCCTGAGGAAGACGAGGACTTGATCTCTCCCACTTTTGAGATGACGTGAAGGCGAATTCTGATGAGTGGCCCCAGTTGGTGGAGAAGCTGGGCTATCTCTCGCCTGAGCAGAGGGAGGACTACTGGAGTTGCTGAGCCGATACTAGGAGATCTTTCGGGATCACTTGGAAGGACCAAACTGACGCTGCATGACGTGAATGTGGGAGATGCGAAACCCCTCAAACAAGCCCCATATCGTGTGAACCCACAACAAGAGGCTATCATTAAGAAAGAAATAGAATACATGTTGGATCACAACTTGATTCAACTAGCACAAAGTGAGTGGAGTTCCCAAGTGATATTAGTGTCAAAGTCTAACGGACTCAGAGGTTTTGTATTGACTTCCGACGTGTGAATGCCGTCATCAAGAAAGACTCGTATACCTTACCTAGAATCAAAAAGTGCATTGATAAAGTAAGTGGGTCACGTTTCATAAGTAAACTAGATATAGGCAGGTCCCTCTGACCCCCTCATGCCCAGTCAATATCGTGTTTCACAGCTCTTGGGAGAACATATCAGTGTAATGTAATGCCTTTTGGAATGACCAATACCCCTGCCACCTTCCAAAAATTTATGAATAATCTTACAGAGAACATTTCAGATTGTGTAACCTACCTTGATGATGTCATCTATAGTGATACTTGGCAAGAACATTTGAATCGTCTGACTTTACTCTTTGACTAGTTAGTGTCTGTCAATTTGGTGCTTAACTGGACCAAGTGTGATTTTATTAAGGCTAAAGTTCAGTATCTTTGTTATGTCATAGGACAAGAAGAGGTTGCTCCACTCCACGCTAAAGTAGAAGCCATTCTCAACCACACCAAAAAAGTAAAAGAGAGGTTTGTAGCTTTATAGGAATTATAGCTTATTACAGGATGCTCCTTTATAATTTCTCTTCTTTAATAGCTCCATTGACTGATTTGTGGAGGAAAGGAACAAAATTCCAGTGAACTGAGGCTTGTAATTCCGCTTTTGTTCAAGCTAAGAGTCAAATGTGTACTGTGTTGCAAGCCCCAGATTTTTCAAAGCCATTTTTGCTCCTCTGTGACACAAGTAACATTGGAGTTGGATCAGTTTTGTTACACACTGAACATACTGTAGAGCACCCTGTGAATTACTTTAGTAAAAAATTAAACATGGTTCAGTTAAAGTACAGCATCATTGAAAAAGGGTTATTGTCTATTATCACACTTAAGTATTTTGCTCTGTATATTCCTGTTGGTACCTAGGTAACGGTTTTCAAAGACTACCATCCCTTGAAGTACCTTAAGAAGTTTAAAGATAAAAACCTCCGCTTAACCAGGTGGATTTTGTTTTTACAGGAGTATCATTTAGATGTTCATGCACTAGGGAGAGAGAATGTGATAACATATTTCCTATCAAGATTGTAAGTGCACACTACTACACACACACACACACACATATATATATATATATATATATATATATATATATATATATATACTGTATATACTGTATATATACATATGTATATATATATACGTATATACATATGTATACATATATATGTATATATATATATATATATATATATATATATACACTCTTATATATAAATATTATATATATAAATATATATGTATGCACATATATATGTATATATGTATATATATATATATATGTATGTTATATGTACTCGTATATATAAACATTATATATATATATATATATATATATATATATATATTATATATATATACATATATATAAATAAGAGTATATATATACATACATATATATTTATATGTATATATATAAATATATATATATATACATATGTGTGTGTGTGTGTGTGTGTGTGTGTGTGTGTGTGTGTGTGTGTGTGTGTGTGTGTGTGTGTGTGTGTGTGTGTGTGTGTGTGTGTGTGTGTCTGTGTATATACATGTATTTATATATATACATGTATATATATATATATATATATATATACATACATATATATACATATATATCATATATATATAAAATGTGTGTGTGTGTGGGTGTGGGTGTGTGTGTGTGTGTGTGTGCGTGTGTGTGTGCGTGTATGTATATTTATATCATATATAAGTATATATATATATATATATATATGTATATATATTGATATATGTATATATATATATATATATATATATATATATATATATATATATACATATGTTAAGATATTGAAATGAAAACAAATGGATGTATTTCAATTCTACGCAGCTGATTGACAGTTCAAGTTAGTAAACCTAACCCCATATTAAGCTTCTTACTTTCTCACGTCGAAAGCCTATTGACACAGTAAACCCGCTTTCAAGAATGTACAGAAATGTAATATATCTAATGATATTTGATTCTGTATTTTTTTCCAAAATAAGTATTCTCTCTTTGTTACTACGTCACTTGATGATCGATTTCATCAACGATGGTTCTTCACAGTAATTCCGAACAGACCTCAGAACACCGATCTGCCTGACTATCTGCCAAGTCATGTAGCATTACCTTTCTTGGTTCATTCTTGTAATGTACTTATACAATTGAAGAGGATCTCAGTGGAGCATGGTGAGTAGTTTACGTCATGGGACGTGCTGATGTGGCGGAAATCGTTATTTTTTCTCTGTATGCATAGACTGAGGTAGGTAATAGTCACTGGTAACCTATTTATTTAATTGAAGAGGATCTCAGTGGAGCATGGTGAGTAGTTTACGTCATGGGACGTGCTGATGTGGCGGAAATCGTTATTTTTTCTCTGTATGCATAGACTGAGGTAGGTAATAGTCACTGGTGGCAATCGGGGAGGAGTGCGGTATCCAAACCCATAGGTAAGCGAAAGCGAGACCAGTACGCATTCTATTACAACACCAAAACGTAGTTTATCTTCTTCCATGCGTAGATTTCTTTATATATCTATATATATCTATAAATCTATATATCTCTCTATATATATATATATATGTATATATAAATATATATACATATATATAAATGTATATATACATATATGTATATATATATATACATATATATAGGTATATATATGTATATATATATATATATATATATTATGTATGTATATATGTTTGTTTATATGCATATTCATATGGATGTATATATGTTTGCATGTAAGTATAATGGGTAAAAACTTATGTATACACACTGAATGTACCCTCCCATCACTAAATGTTCTGTTGAAAGTCAGCGGGTGCAATGAATGCATCGGTTTACATCTAGACTACTGCCCCTGGTCATTACTTAAATTGTTACAGCGAGTGTCCTGCTCGTTCCAATAAAACCCATATTAGTGCCTATACCAGGAACTGGAATGATATCCACCAGGGAAATAAATGGGTGTCACAGATATTTGTTGATAACGAATACCCACATCAGTCTGATAGACCAGACACACCCTCGATATGTCTTATCTACAAGAAGATAACTACTCTATTCTATCGATCTCGCATATTTTATGCTTACATGCCAGCTGACCACGTTATAAAACATATAGTAAAAGGAAACTTTCAACCTACCGATGAGAACGAGGTTTTCTTTAGTACATTACTAAAGCGAAAAGACTGGTAACCTTGCTAATGAGGGCGCCAGTCACTCCCTTTTTTGAAACTCAAGAGCTACCATAAAGACAGTAAGACTCGTATATAAATATGACATTTACACGGTACGAGGAGACCTACGCTTCACTTGATATTCAAAACTACCAAGAACTGCCATGGATATCCACCAAATATGACTCATCACGTTGAATGCTATAGCAACGGAGAGACTGAGAGACCTTAAGAGACCTTTTTTCTAATACGATTCTTTCATGAAAGTACAAATTTATGATGTGCAGATACTTCGTACCTGTGAGGTCATGGTCTACGCTATGACGTCATTTGTTTCTCCATTCCAGAACATGTCTCTGACTCTTTTCATTATATTTCTTGACCTTCCCTCATGTCTTTGCCACTTTTCTTAATGCTTTTACTTCTGCTTGTGACCTGTCTATTTTATTTTGCGTTGTATATGTTAATCTTACGTTTTACTTATGCTACTTATTCTGCCTTGACAACAAAGTTGTCTTACTTCGAAACGCTAGTGCCAAGAAGTTTCCACTAGCTTCAGTTCCGCGATCTTACTTTCCCTACATAAGCATTATTTTCTGTGTACCCTGAGTCTCCGTTGTTTTAGGGAGAATGGGATCAAATGTTTTAAGTGGTTTCCGTATGTTTTTTTCTGAATTGGTACTCTTTCTAGTCTATTAGTATTTCAAGTGTTGGTGGAGTAGTGATATATTCAATCGTCTGAGGGTCTCTGGACTTTGGAAGTCAAAAGATTGCATTACCTTATTTCTTGTTTTGGGGTCAGAAATAGAATATCAACCTGTTTTAAGGTCGTTACTGATAATTTCAATAAGACCCTTTTCATCCTATATATGCTTAAGATTTGTAAAAAAAAAAGTTGTAGATGTAATTAGCATTTTTTTTTTACAAATTTGCATAAATTTACAGCAAATCAAGTTAGAAATAATTTGTCACTTATGAGACTATTCCTCACATTCGTCTAAATTTAGTTGCATATCTAGTTAATTCAAAATACCATTTGCTACTCCACACAGCATAGTGTGTTCAACAAGTTTGGACAGTACATTTAAATGCAGATGGGCCTAGAATGGAACACTGAGGAACTCTATTTGTGAAATATTTCCACCTAGAAGATTTAACATTCTGAATAACTTGATACAAATGTTAAACTAGTTTCTAACTCACCATGATAATGTACCATGTACTGCATGTGAAACAGAACTATTTATATATATATATATATATATATATATATATATATATATATATATATATATACTATATATATATATAATATATATATATTATGTATAATGTGTGTGTGTGTGTGTGTGTGTGTGTGTGTGTGTGTGTGTGTGTGTGTGTGTGTGTGTGTGTGTGTGTGTGTGTGTGTGTGTGTGTGTGTGTGTGTGTGTGTGTGTGTGTGTGTGTGTGTGTGTGTGTGTGTGTGTGTGTGTGTGTGTGTGTGTGTGTGTGTGTGTGTGTGTTCATATAAGTCGAGATTGAGTAAATCTATACCATCCTATTATCTTAGTTTGGAATACCTATTATGTAAAGGCCAAATTTTCAAGAACATTTACGGCTGAAATTGTTTGTTGTTATTTGTTTTACAAGTGACGTTGCATATAAATTCTTGTAAACCATTTTATAATTTTTCCTACGATAGATTTCAGGCTTATTGATCCATAATTCTTGGGTTTCTATTTTTATTTATTTCTTTATATGAAATTGATGCTTACTAGTTTCCATTTTCTTGGTATATCTTTGATTTTTATCATTTTTCTACATAATTTCTAGGGATAGAAATTTAATTAAATTTCTTATTTCCCTCAAAGCTCATGGATGCTAACCGTCAAACTCTGTTTCTGTATGACATATTAAAGAATATATAAGAGAAAATAGTCTTATAATAAAGTACTACTGCGGTAAGCTCAAAATCCTGCGTAGACTCCAAATGGATTTCCAATGGTGGTTGAAGATTGCCACTTCGTTTGTATGTCGAAGCATATAAGACAAAGTTGTAAAAATTTCATTCACTGAAGCATTATGCTTGTATATAAAAATGCAAACAAGAATAATCATAATATATCTCCACTTTACCTTGTGTTCAACAATTCTGAATACGCAGCACAAAAACGTATGAGTAATGATAATTTCATTTCGCTTGCATGGGAAAAGTACACGAGAAGGAGAGAGTGAAACAGAAGAGGATCTTCACCGATTTTGTTGATGCTATATGGAGGGCGGGGGAAAAAGACTTTGAAAGATGTGAAAAAAAAAAAAAAATGGACGAGTCTCGCTGTATCACGAGTGTGAGGCTCTGGGTTTGCGACCGTTTTACTCAAGTGCAGACAACCTTCTCTGTCCCACACGAAGACACTGATAGTCTCTTTGGTTTCAAAGAATTCATTCTTTGATTCAGTAACCGAATGTCCGTCACAAAGAAAAGAATAAATGTGTTCAGGGAATGTGTGGTGATATGCTTTAGGAGAAAATTCAAGGAACATGTCACAAACTAATGCCATTTTTAAAAAATTTTGATGTCTCTACTAGGTCCCTTGTCCGTTTTCACCAATTCAAACACAGTCCTGGCAAAAACAACAGTAGTTTTTAGTATTGAAAATCATCAATCGAGGACAATATTCATCGACTTCAGTTCTTACATACCGGTACTCCCAACGCCCACACTTCAATCTCATGCATATGAACTAATACTACTCTGCAGTGTTCGTGAATTTCCTCGAATTTACTTTTCAAATAAGCTTCTCAGTCTTCACGTGAAGTATACCTTCCTAGACTTGGGTCTAATACTTGTATGACTCATTTCTCGATTCTGACATCCCATCTTCTAGATGGAATTCAAATAGAAAATTACTACTTTTCTTATAAGTCACAGCTTGTTCCGGAAGCCAGTAATGTTTTCTTTTTTCAGAAGCAAATCTAGCCTCGTTGTATTGCCATCTCTTACTCGAGCCATGTCTTTAAACCATTGTGTCATTATTTTTCCATTGCGATATCTAACAGTGTATTTTCCACGGAAACTTTATTATTACTTGCCTTTTACCTTTTTTTTCAATGAAAGTCGTTTAGTTTAATAATATTGTTTAAACGGAAATTTTGTCTGGTAATATTTCGTAGCTATCATTTCAATTTCAATATGTTGTCATTAGGAGTGAACATATCCCATTATGATATTCTTTCTACCTGGTCCTGTGGGTCTAATTGTCAGATGATTTGTTTCAGCCTTGCCTAACTCAGATTTAACCATTCGACAGCTATGTTGATCCTCGCAAAATTATCACCTCACTACCCATACTATCCTTTCTATCTAACCTCTACTTGGTGTTTCTTTCGTCCTCTAGCTGTAAATGAGAATTCCTGAGTGATTGAGTTTCTCCTTAATATAAAATCTCAGGTACGTTAATCTTCTTATAGTCATTACTTTCTAAGCTACTTTCAATTTCCTTGCACTCCCCCTACACTACCAAGCTCTCCTCTCTCTTTCTCTGTCGTTCTTTCAGTCTCCAATTTAACCCTTAACAGGTAAAGTGGGGTCAGACAGACCCCATACTTTTTTGTTTTTTAATTTTGATATACTAATATATTACATGCAGATATGTACTCCCATATACCTTCTTGATCAGTGGAGTAGTTTAATGGGGTGATAGGGACATTCCTGAATCTTGCTCAATATAAACTTTATAGAGCTTTTGAGCCCGTCTGACCCCACTTTACCTGAGGTGTGAGTACCGTGGGGTCAGTCAGACCCCACTTTACCTGAGGTATGAGTAGCGTGGGGTTTGTCAGACCCCACTTTACCTGAGGTTTGTTCATGTCATAAAAATGTTTTATCATTTATACTTATGGGTAAATAATAATTTCTTTTTTTTTATCAACAGAAAAACATACATCCGAGTTTGATTTTATTTATTTATTTAATTTATTTATATTATTTGTTTAATTTATTTAATTTATTTTATTTATTTATTTAATTTATTCCATTTTCCCTCTTTTGATTACATTAATTTTTATCACAATGTTTAATTTCTGTTCTGGTAATGTGAGTTTCTTTTCATATCATGGTCACACTATACTCATATTATCATAAAGCATGACATTCCGCCACATTTTATTTGATTGATTTATCCTTCCCTCTTTTGTTCAAATCTAATTTGTATCACTTATTTTGTATCACATACGAATGCTTAATATTTTCTGTTCTGTTAATATGTTTCTTCTCACAACAAGATCACACTATTCTCATATCATAAAATGTGACATCTCGCCACATTTTAAGGCACCTCAGTCACTCTATTCCCACACATACAGCTGTAATTTATTTCATTCTTCCCCTCTTTTAGTTCAAATTTAATTTGTATCACATATTTTGTATCACATATAAATGTTTGATATTTTCTGTTCTGTTGATAATATGTTTCTTCTCACACTATTCTCATATCATCATAAGATGTGACATCTCGCCACATTTTAGGACACCTCAGCCACTCTATTCCCACACATGCATCTGGTTCTCATCTATCCCCCTTGTACAAGATCTTTTGAAAAATTATGGGCTCACATATGTAGGCACACTGAGGGACAAGAAGCCACAAGTACCAGCTCTGATGACAGACAAGACGGTCATCAGAAAAGGGTGCACGGCTTTCCTCTTTGACACAACCATGGCACTTGTGTCACATTTACCAGACAAAAAGAAAAAAATTGTGCAGTTGATCTCCTCAATGCACCAACAACCTGTTATGGATGACTGTGGGAAGCCAGAAATCATCTTGTATTATAACAACACAAAAGGAGGGGTTGACGCGTTTGATCAAATGTGTGCCCGATAGACGTGCAGCCGAATAACCAAACGGTGGCCTTTGTGCATAATGTACGGACTGGTCAACGCCGCCGGTGTCAACTCCTATATCACCTGCAATGAAATGAGGAAACGTGATGGACAGGTGGAACTTTCATCACGCCGAAAGTATCTGATTGACCTGGCAGAAGAGATGATACGGCCATGGGCAGAG
>NW_027467581.1:145000-157500 GCF_046742065.1 Oratosquilla oratoria
TTCCTAATTCATATTATTTTTCCATACAGTAAGATCCTCTTTTGCTCAGGAAAAATATAGAAACTAAGCCAAGGTGCTCAAAGAAGGGGTAGGGTGGTCATTACTTGCAACCTGATGATACTCTTGACAGATATTCTCAATGAAACCAGACGACTTCATGTCTTGATAATTACAAACCCCATTTTGTCCAAATTTTGACTCGATTAGATAAATTATCTGGGGTTTGCCAGAATTAGTGTCTAAGGTTTCGTGATTGGCCTAATATTCCATCAATAACATCTGTCACATAAATAGAATTGCCATATATTTTTTTCGTATCTACGAAGGCCACAATCTCGTTTATATGTAGGGTGTCCAAGTCGAACATACCAACACACAAAGTTATTTACCCCTCTCGTCTCAGTACTAGTATTAGCAAAAATAAAATTAGTCAAGTTTGTAAGAATCATAGTGACTGACCAATATCGCTGCAACCCTTTCAACTCCGAGAACGATCCCTCAATTGAATGAAATTCTTTGGTCTCAGCCAAAGAGCAACTGAATGTTTCCAGAGTAAAGGAATTATCTAGCGGAAGCAATTAACTAATCTTACTTCCATCATTTCAACATTTCTTATTCGTATCTCGTTGTTTTTATATTTTACGTTTTTTCACGCATTTACTTTTCACTACCGAGGAGATGACATGAACATAGATATGAACAAAGAAGCAGAGGGAATACAAGAAAAAGTACTGCCTTAGGCAGAAGCGAGGTAGGTAATAATAAAGACTGTTGTGACATATCCATTTTGAATTTTACTCTCATATAATAAAAGACGAACTTTGCTATAAAGCAATAACACTTGCCCATTTGTACACTGGTATTAGTATATAAACATGGAAACGTCTGCCAATGGTAACATTATCATTGTAGCATTATACCTATTTTAAATATAAGCAACTACACTGGTGTTTCCCTTTTAATTAATAGAATGAAATGAGAGAGGGAAAAAAAAAAAAAAAAAAAAAAAAATTGCTCCCCGGCCCACCAAAACCATATTCCAGTTCCTTCCGGGCAGAAACTTTTAATTGCTTTGGAAAAATTCGCTCTGGCGCCCAGGAGGAGAAGGAAGAGAAGAAGGAGGAGGTGGAGGAGGGGGAGGAGGAGGAGGAAGAAAAGGAGGAAGAGGAGGAGGAGGAGGAGGCGGAGGGAAAGGAGATAGAGGAGGAGGAGGTGGTTGAGGAAGAGGAGGTGGCCAAGAAGATGGAGGAGGAGGGGAAGATGTGAAAAGAGGATGTAGTAATTGACCAGTCAGCCTTTTCTCTTCTCATATAAGTATATATATACATATATATATATATACATATATATGTATATATACATATATATATCTATATATGTAAATATATATATGTAAATATATGTTATATATATATACATATATATAAATATGTCTCCCCCAATTTCATTGTCAGGGAGCACATATGCAAACCGTGCTACCAGACAGAAGGGCTCAGGTTTAGCTCACAGAGTACAGATAAATTACGAAAACAGCTTCATATCTGTCTTAATTGGTTGGATACTTTATTCTAAAAGGTTTATATATTACCCCGTGTATACATTTTATTATTTCATTCTGGCTAGTGCTTTTAGCCAAGACCTCACGCTGTGATGATAGTTTTGAAAGAACTTTGCACTGGATAACGCAAATCAAGGTCAGGACGTATTACAGAAATAACAAATCCGTGACATCAAAACGCATCCTCATGATGAGGTCGTCTCCCCAAACAACTCTGGTCCCTCATCCTTTATTTAGAAGGACGCAACTCTGAACTCGTCTACTCCTAGCCCGGCTTATCCTCCACAACATTTGTGGACCCTCACTCTCTTATCAAAGCCGTTCCTGTATTACTAAGAGACCTATTTCCTTTACTGTGCAAAATGCAGTAGATATTGTTTTTGTCTGTTCTTCCAACATATACTATATATTCGGCTTATCAGGAGAATATATATCACCACAAATACTTATAAGTTATATATATATATATATATATATATATATATATATATATATATATATATATATATATATAATGAAATAAAATCTACCATCCTGAGTCCACTGATGAGTCCTCCTTCATAGCAATCCATGTTTCACACGACCGCGCCAACCTCTACCACGCCACTCCTGCAAACATCTCAATTTCGTCTCTCCACCTGTCTGGTCTCCCTCTTTCACGCTTCTCGCCTCGTGGCGTCCACTCAGTAACACACTTGCTTCGTCGCTCATCAGTCGTTCGCACTAACTTACCTGCCCAATTCTAATTACTCTCTTTCACCGCCTTCACAATATTTTTCACTCTAGTCTGCTCTCTCACCCAACTTGCTCTCTTTCGGTCTCTCAGCGTTATTCCCATCATTGATCTCTTCATTCTCCTCTGTGCAGTCCTTAGCTTTGTTTCCATTGCCTTCGTCAGTTTCCAAGTCTCACACCCGTAGATTATTACTGGTAGAATGCATTGATTGTAAACTTTACGTTTCAAACATAAAGGTAGAGAGCCTCTCAGGATTTTATTATACGTACTAAACACTTTCCAGTCTTTTTATTTCATTATCGTGATCTTTTGTCACTTTCACCATTTGGCCTATATAATTATACTCCTCAACTTCTTCAAGACTCTCACCATCTATTACAATCTCTTTACTTTGAATTTTTGTGTTGAACATTACTTTGGTTTTGGTCTTATTAATTTTTAAGCCTACTTTGAGACTTTCCTTGTTTAGATCACTCAGCATATCTTGCAAGTCTTCTGCTCTTTCTGAAATAAGAATAATGTCATCCGCAAATCTTAGGTGGTTCAAATATTCGCCATTAATCTTCAAACCTTTCTCTTTCCAACTCAACCTTCTGAAAATATCTTCCAAGCAAGCTGTAAATAATTTGGGTGAAATGGTATCGCCCTGACCTACTCCTTTTATTTATCTTGATCTTTTCTGAATCTCTATGTAGTAGACTTATAGTGGTACCTTTCGCATAAATCTCTTCTAAAACCTTTACGATCTGTTCGTTTGTACCCTGATTGCCTAGCGAGTTTAGTATTGTTATTTGTCCTACCGAGTCAAAGGCCTTCTCGCAACCTACAAAAGCTAAACACAGAAGTATATTGTATTTTGTCGTTTTCTCGATTAGTTGGTTAGTATCCGCTCCTAAAACCTGCTTGTTCTCTTGGTTGTTTTCCATCTAAAACCTGACTCAATCTATTTGTAAGGATCTTGGAGAATATATTATATACATTTGATAGTAAGCTAATCGGTCGATAGTTACTAAGGTCCTTCTGGTCTCCTTTTTTATGAAGCAAAATCACTATAGCATTACATCACGATTCAAGAACACCTTCTTGACGTAAGCACTGGGTGTACAACTGAGCTAACTTAATATGAACTTCTTTCCCTGCGTCTTTCAACAGATCTATCGATATACCATCTTCCCGAAGTGCTTTTCCTCGTTTCATATATTTTTTAGAGAAAATTCTACTTCTTTTGTAATTTCTCGTACACTACTACCGTCTACAGATGAATTTACTGACTCAGCTACAGTCTTCGATGAGTAAAGCTCTTGGTAAAATTCTTCAACTCTTTTTACAATTCTGTCTCTGCAGTTAATGATGTCTCCATTTCCTACTTTCTCTGCCGATTCCCTAATGATATTCACTAAATTCAAATTCATATATTCGACTGTGTCCTCGTTAGTTTTTAGAGCTTCGAATATATTTCTAATTTATAACTGACATTCCTTCTTATCATCCTTCACCTTTGGAAGGCCGATTTTCTTTTTTAAAATTAGATTATTTCTCTCGGCTCTGAAATTGAATTTAGCTGTGCAACCTACCATTCTTTGGTCACTACCTATGTTGACTTTATTTATGACCGCAACGTTGCTAACGCTCTTGCTACGATCTCCTAATATGAAGTCTACTTCGTTCTTTGTTGTTCCATTTGGACTTCTCCAGGTCCATTTACGACCTATGCGCTTTTGGAAGAAAGTGTTCATTATCTTCATGTTGTAATTCTCTGCAAAATTGACTAACATCTCGCCTCCGTCATTTCTTTTACCTACTCCAAACTTCCCAATGCACGACTCGTCTCCCATCTTCATTCCAACTTTAGCATTGAAGTCGCCTTTTACCAACGTGTACTTGCTTTTTTCTTAAGTTAAATTATCATAGAAAGATTCAATTTCATCGTCTGTACTCTGTGAAGTTGGTGTATAAACCTGAACTATTTTTAAATTGTACCTTTTACATAGCCTAATCACAATCCAAACTACCCTGTCTGATAAATTACTGCACTTGACTACGTTACCAGCAACTTCTAGGTTGATCAAGAGTCCTACTCCACTAGATCTTCTTTTCTCCTTATCTCTATAGTAGAATAGGTGGTGACAATCTTGTAATCGTATCAGCTTTTCTTCCGCTCTTCGGAGTTCGCTCAGTCCTACGATGTCCCACTTGAAGCTGTCCAGTTCTTCCATTAAACTCTCCAGCCTGTGGTCTTCTGAGAGAGTTCTTACGTTGTAAGTATAGATCTTCATTTTCTTCATGCTGTTTAATGTCAAAGGCTTGGATCTCCTTTGACAGTGCTTACACACATTTGGTGGCACACTGCTCGTAAGCACATGAGGCAATGCGGCTGGACCTTTAGGAGACGATGATCCAACAGGAACGCCCGGTTTCGTTTTGTTTCAACTGTTCATGTTTGCTATGAAGGGCTTTTTTGGTAGTAATCTCACCTTCCTGCCAACTAGTTTCTGGTAAGATATTTCTCTGGTGTCACCTTATTCATTATATTCGGTGAATCCTTATATATCTACAAGGTGCCCAGTGGCCCACGCCGCCATTATGATGATACCCCATATATCTAAGGGGAATTTCCCTGTTCGCCATCAGGGACGTGCCAGTTAGCAGTGGATCCTGCGACTGTGTATGCAAATTGCTCTTTGTCTGATCTTTCTTACAAAACCTGTTCGATATGGGTGACCCTGCAGAGATTTCCTCTCTATCGACATAGCTTTTGTAATTATCAAGGTACCCAAGCCTATCCACCACGTCAAGGTGTCAACTCTAGGATATATATATATATATATATATATGTATATATACATACATACATACATACATATACCAAGGCTTTTTCCCCCTTACAAGGGAGGTAGCCAAAAAAGGGAAAGGCATAAAATCATTTCCACCCATTCCATCCCTGAATACACTCCACACCCCTCCACCCTCCCTCTTATCTGAGCACCTCCTGGATGACGGGTCATCCCTGCACCTTGTCCACTGCCCTGGGTCAGAAGCAGTGTCGTAAGACACAGCACATCCACAGCAAGGCCGCTTCATTAAATCGGCGACCCCCCCCTCTCCGTCCCCCCATTGCATAAAAGGAGAGGACGGGGAGAAATCCCTTCGGGCTGCGTCAAATTTTGCTCACACATACTACTTCACCCCCCATCCCCCCGCCCATTCCACCTCATGCAATCACAACATCATCCATATACAACCATTCTCCATTCACCCCTGTCTTCTGTCCTCTCCCGTCCTTCCTCAACAGACATTCCCCTCTTTCCCAAAGCCTATTTCACCCCATATATATATATATATATATATATATATATATATATATATATATATATATATATATATATATATATATATATATATATATATATATATATATATATATATAAAACATCGAAAAAAAAACATCGAACCTACTCCTAAGGAACAACACCAGGCAGATCGTCGATGAGCTTCAAAAATCTCATGTCGTATATAGGTACACCTGCAAATATGGGAACTGTGAAACCCATCCTACTACCTATATCGGCATGACCACCATGAGGCTCTCGCGTCGTCTGTCATATCACCTAAACTCAGGAGCACCTAAAAATCATCATAGCGAAGTCCATCAAGCAAAATTAAGAAGAGAAGACCTAACCCAGAATACGGAGATTATAGATCACAACAAAGACCCACGACGTTTACCTATATTAGAGGCTTTGTATATCAAGGATCTATCCCCGGGAATGAATACCCAACTCGAGGACTTAAAAATCCTACCAAGTGTGAGAAGATCATTCCCCAGTGAAAATGAGACAAAAAACACAGATGCACGCCACCCTCCAACCTACAGAACGACACGGAGCTCCGGCGACGCCAACCAGACAAAATCCCACACCGACGACCAGACAAAATCCCACACCGACGACTAGACAAAATCCCACAGCCTGTCCCATATATACCCACACACACCAGCCCAGCCCTTAGATTCGTACCTGCCACTGAGGAAGCACCAAGAGGTGTGAAAACGCGTTTTGGCTTATTTATAGATTATGTATGTTATTCCACAACATGACATACGGAGATTTATTAAGGTTACTGCCTACAGAAGGCAAGATCACTCTAAGAAAGAGAGAAAAATACGACAAGAAGCTCTGTCATAACAAGCTTGCCATTCATTTTAATATATATATATATATATATATATATATATATATATATATGTGTGTGTGTGTGTATATATAGATAGATAGATATGCATACACACACACACACACACACACATATATACATATATACATACAGTATATACATAAATATATATATATATATACATCACAACTAACACCACAGTCGGACGAAAGAAAGAGTTGCGTAAGCGGAACTATATATTTCGATTGCTACCTGCAATCCTCTTCAGTAGTACAAAGTGGCAGGGAGGAGGCTATCTTAAGTAGCAACCTCTTACAAAAGAAAGGGAACACGAGAAAATACAGAACATCACTGCCCCAGCCCTAGTTGACCTGAGGCTGACACGAGGTCGGGTCAGGGGGAGGGGGAGGAAGCTTGTTGACAATATTTTTGGTGATGAATAGTCCTGAAATGATGTCTGGGGTCCATTGACCCTTGGAAATATTCATCGTGGGCAGATAATCAATTAATGTTGATTCCACCATTTTCCTTCTGAACCCACACCCCGATTTGTAAATGAGATCAGATTTCTCCCAGTCCATCCGGTGATTAAATTTATCAACGTGTTGAAACACTGCTGAATTTATTTGGCCATATCTAATCGACCTTTTGTGTTCATTTAATCTTGTCGGTAGGTCTCTTCCCGTCTGGCCAATGTATGAAAGGTCACAATCTTTACATGGAAGGGAGTAAACACCTGGGATATGTTCTTCCTTCAACCTCTGGTGAACATTAACAACTTTTTTATTAATAGTGTTAGGGTAGTTATGAATTAAATTTACTTTCTCTTTGGGAAGAAACTTGGACAATTGACTGATGGACTCTGAGAAGGGGATGACTAGGGGATTTTGTCTCTCTTTCTTTAACTTAGTGGAAGGGTGTTTGAAAAAACTTGCTCTGGCTTGACTAAGGGCTTTATCCAGAAACCAATGAGGGTAGGCTAATTTTGTTAATTGGGACTTGATGGAAGTTAATTCGTGTTCTAAAAATTGGGGGCTACAAATCCTAAAGGCTCGGAGAAAAAGTCCCGAAGCTACACTCCTTTTAATGTGATCTGGGTGATGACTGAAGAAATGGAGGTAACTACCTGAATGAGTGTTCTTTCTAAAAACAGTAAAGGCAAGCTTATTCTCATTCTTCATGATTAAGATGTCTAAAAAGGGGATTTTATCATCTTTTTCCCATTCCACTTTGAACTTGATGTTGGTTGTTAAATTATTAAGTTTATCTAGAAAAATATCAAAGGGACCCCAACTCTCATCCCAAAGAGTGAAAATATCATCAACGTATCTTAACCAAATCATACCTGGGGGTTTAATTGTTGGAAGAAGAACACTCTCAAAGTATTCCATGTAAAGATTAGCCAGAACAGGAGAAAGATTCGAACCCATGCTACAACCAAACTTTTGCCTGAAAAACCGATTTTGAAAGGAAAAGACATTAGATGACACGCAGGTGCGTACAAGAGCAATGATATTGGAAACCGGAAGGGGGAATTTGTCTTGGAATGGTTGTAGCTTAGTTTCTAGAAAGGACAAAACATCATCAACACAAATGTTCGTAAATAATGAGATAATATCAAGACTTAATAAGCGACGGCCTACTATATTAATCTCCTTTATTTTCTGGATGAAATCTTCTGAATGTTTCAAATGGGAATTGGAAAATTTGCCCACAAATGGTGATAATAAACCCGCAAGCCATTTAGAGAGTTTGCTGGAACAAGAACCCCTGTTGGAAATAATGGGCCTTAATGGGGTACCCTCTTTATGTAACTTGGGGAGGCCATAAAAATAAGGGAGCTTGGGAGTAAAAACTTTAAGTTTGGACACTTGTTCACTAGTGGTGATCTTACGAACTTGCTTATTAAAAGAGGCAGCCATGTCTTTTAAGGGGTTTTTGGTGAGTTTCTCGTATGTATTTTGATCATTAAGAAGCTCCATAGCTTTTTCAACATACGAGGTAGTGATGAAAAATGTTGTTGATAGAAGACATGGCTGCCTCTTTTAATAAGCAAGTTCGTAAGATCACCACTAGTGAACAAGTGTCCAAACTTAAAGTTTTTACTCCCAAGCTCCCTTATTTTTATGGCCTCCCCAAGTTACATAAAGAGGGTACCCCATTAAGGCCCATTATTTCCAACAGGGGTTCTTGTTCCAGCAAACTCTCTAAATGGCTTGCGGGTTTATTATCACCATTTGTGGGCAAATTTTCCAATTCCCATTTGAAACATTCAGAAGATTTCATCCAGAAAATAAAGGAGATTAATATAGTAGGCCGTCGCTTATTAAGTCTTGATATTATCTCATTATTTACGAACATTTGTGTTGATGATGTTTTGTCCTTTCTAGAAACTAAGCTACAACCATTCCAAGACAAATTCCCCCTTCCGGTTTCCAATATCATTGCTCTTGTACGCACCTGCGTGTCATCTAATGTCTTTTCCTTTCAAAATCGGTTTTTCAGGCAAAAGTTTGGTTGTAGCATGGGTTCGAATCTTTCTCCTGTTCTGGCTAATCTTTACATGGAATACTTTGAGAGTGTTCTTCTTCCAACAATTAAACCCCCAGGTATGATTTGGTTAAGATACGTTGATGATATTTTCACTCTTTGGGATGAGAGTTGGGGTCCCTTTGATATTTTTCTAGATAAACTTAATAATTTAACAACCAACATCAAGTTCAAAGTGGAATGGGAAAAAGATGATAAAATCCCCTTTTTAGACATCTTAATCATGAAGAATGAGAATAAGCTTGCCTTTACTGTTTTTAGAAAGAACACTCATTCAGGTAGTTACCTCCATTTCTTCAGTCATCACCCAGATCACATTAAAAGGAGTGTAGCTTCGGGACTTTTTCTCCGAGCCTTTAGGATTTGTAGCCCCCAATTTTTAGAACACGAATTAACTTCCATCAAGTCCCAATTAACAAAATTAGCCTACCCTCATTGGTTTCTGGATAAAGCCCTTAGTCAAGCCAGAGCAAGTTTTTTCAAACACCCTTCCACTAAGTTAAAGAAAGAGAGACAAAATCCCCTAGTCATCCCCTTCTCAGAGTCCATCAGTCAATTGTCCAAGTTTCTTCCCAAAGAGAAAGTAAATTTAATTCATAACTACCCTAACACTATTAATAAAAAAGTTGTTAATGTTCACCAGAGGTTGAAGGAAGAACATATCCCAGGTGTTTACTCCCTTCCATGTAAAGATTGTGACCTTTCATACATTGGCCAGACGGGAAGAGACCTACCGACAAGATTAAATGAACACAAAAGGTCGATTAGATATGGCCAAATAAATTCAGCAGTGTTTCAACACGTTGATAAATTTAATCACCGGATGGACTGGGAGAAATCTGATCTCATTTACAAATCGGGGTGTGGGTTCAGAAGGAAAATGGTGGAATCAACATTAATTGATTATCTGCCCACGATGAATATTTCCAAGGGTCAATGGACCCCAGACATCATTTCAGGACTATTCATCACCAAAAATATTGTCAACAAGCTTCCTCCCCCTCCCCCTGACCCGACCTCGTGTCAGCCTCAGGTCAACTAGGGCTGGGGCAGTGATGTTCTGTATTTTCTCGTGTTCCCTTTCTTTTGTAAGAGGTTGCTACTTAAGATAGCCTCCTCCCTGCCACTTTGTACTACTGAAGAGGATTGCAGGTAGCAATCGAAATATATAGTTCCGCTTACGCAACTCTTTCTTTCGTCCGACTGTGGTGTTAGTTGTGATTTATAAATGTGTTACTACATTTCTCACCTGTGATATATATACACATATATATATATATATATATATATATATATATATATATATATATATATATATATATGTGTGTGTGTGTGTGTGTGTGTGTGTGTGTGTGTGTGTGTGTGTGTGTGTGCGTGTGCGTGTATACATACGTATTTACATTATATACATATATATACATATATATATATATATATATATATATATATATATATATACATTAACGACTATACAAATGTTAATAATATGTAAAGACCGTCAACTACAGTAGAAAAAGGGCAGACACTAGCAGAAATGAGAGTAATTGTGCAAGCACGTGCACACACACACACGCATTCCCCCTCAGGCTAAGATAAGACGATTTTATTCAGCAGACTTGGACCAAAGTGATCTCGAGTGGACATGATCTCATTTATTTCTGTGTTCTGTCTCTTAGCAGAAACAAGATCTTCAGAGGGCATAACAAGACTGAAAGGGGCTCCAATTTTTCATTGCTACTTACGCATAGTACAGCTGTCATCAAAGAACTGAAGAATAATCTTCCAGGGCATAAACGCAAAATCTACGGTGGTAATGTCACATTTCTTATATTTCCTCCAGGCTTCTTCCTTATTTCACTTTCATTCCCTTTTACTTTCTCCGAAGTTTTAGCCTCTCTGCTGTTCTCCTTCTTTACCTCCAACCTGCTCCTTTTACCTCCTTTTCCCCAAAGTAACCGAAAGAAAGACCTCTGCAATGCAGAGAAACATAAGTTAGAGGTGCCGCAGGAATCTGGTGGCAAAACATGAGCAGGATAAGAAGAGGGACAGGGTGAGGAAAAGAGAGAGAGAGAGAGAGAGAGAGAGAGAGAGAGAGAGAGAGAGAGAGAGAGAGAGAGAGAGAGAGAGAGAGAGAGAGAGAGAGAGAGAGAGAGAGGCGGGGGGGGGAGAGGAAGGGGGAGTGGGAGGGGGAGGGGGAAATTGGGGGAGTGGAAGAGGGATAGGGAAGGGGAGAGGACGAGGAAGAGGGAAAATAGGGGGAGAGGAAGAGACAAAAGTAGAGGGAGAGGAAGCGGGGAAATTGAACGAGAGGAAGAAGGTTAAGATATGGGAAGAAGCGGAGGAGAGGAAGTAGGAAACGAAGATGAGGGCGAAGAAGAAGAAGCAGGAGAGGTGGGGGTAAAGGGAAAGATAGGAAAGAAAGGAGACGAGGATAGAGTAAGGGAAGGTGGAGAGATGGGAGGAAGTCAGATTAATAGGGAGATGGAAGCAGGTGAGAACCCAAGATAAAAACTGCGAGGAAGAATACGTGAGGGAGGAATGTGATGGCGGCAGTGGTGACGAATGCATCTTTCTTTGAAGCCGAAGCGGCTGCTATAGAAATGAAAAACGAAAAAAAAAATATAATGAAAATACACCTATAAACTATAGATATTGAGAAAGCTTTTCTCAGGGCTCTGTTCTAGTGGGAAGAGTCTGAAAAAGACTAATTCGTATTCTGCAACAAGCGTACTCCCTACAGCGTAAAAAAAAAAAAAAGCCTTTGTCTTTCATTCGCATCAGTATGACAAAGGACAAAGAAATTTGACTAAAATCCTGAAATTGACTTGTGCTTTTCAACATAATTCTATTTGGATACTAAATTGTATTGAGGTCATAGAGTAATATATTTTCTATATAATACGTTATAACATAAGCAGTACTGCCAATTTTTACCGAATAAATAAGATTCTATAATGAAAAATAAATTTCAATACTATCGGAACCATGATCCGAAATTAATATTTGCACAGGATATGCAACCTTGTAGGATTATGAACCTGATACATAGTGTACGTTGATGAACTGACAGTTTATGAAATCTGGCAATTCTTATCTGTTCAGTGTCTCTCCTTAGCACTTCATTGATGTGATGATAGTTTGTTAAACCTGACAAGTCTTACCTGTTTAATGGTTTTCCTTTGTGTTTATTGTGAAGTAAAATTATTACTAATCCTATACTCTACTTTTCAATAAGAATTGTGGCTGAGCTCAGTCTGAGATGATCTATTTTAGTGAAGACTAGGCTGCTTCAGGTCCGTGCGGGCACGATATTACAATAAAAATATGTATAAAAAACACAGGTGATCAATATCTTCGAAATTACATGAAACGGAGATGAAATATGCTGAGAGTGGTTTAATAATTTTGAAAAAAAGAAAAATCGGATCCCTCCTTCTCGTTACTGTTTTTATCGCCCGTTTCTCCGTCTGTTTGTCTACTGCG
>NW_027467581.1:162500-173080 GCF_046742065.1 Oratosquilla oratoria
GGGCGTCATTAATAAGGATGAGGAAGCATAGGGGACCCATCTTGGTACCCTGGGGGACCCCACAGGTCAGGGGGAGGAGGGGAGAAGTTGACCCCTGGTACCTGGCCCCCTGCTGTCGTCCGGTGAGGAAATATGCTAGCCATGCTATTAGGTGGGGCTGGATCCCCAGTTGGATAGCTTTGGAGATAACAACATTGTGGTCAACAAGGTCAAAGGCCTTCCTAAAGTCTACAAAGGTAACAGCTAGAGATGTGTTACGCTTGTCTAGGTTGCTGTGAAGGAAGTTGAGTAAGTCAGTGAGACAGTGAGTGGTAGAGGAGGATTTCGTGTTGCCAAATTGTTGGGCATCTATTGAATCTTTTATGTTGCTGTAAACTGAGTTAAAAACCAAGTCTTCACATATAAGGCTTGGGATAGGGGTGATGACGATGGGCCTAAGGTCACTTAGTGATTGTGGGCTGAGGGATTTAGGAATGGGAGTGACATATGAGATTTTCCAGTCGCTGGGGCAGGTGTTTTGGCTTAAAGAGGCATTAATTATGGATGAAAGTGGGAGGGCAAGTTCAGGGGCAAATTCCTTGTAGATTTTAATAGGAAGGTCAGAGGGGGTTGTGTATCTATTATGTTTCAGTTTACCCAACTTAGTGGGTACGTCGGCAACTTGAACATGAATGGGGGGGTGAGGGGGGAGGGAGGTAGGCAGGTAGGCGGGAGGGGTCGAGAGGGGGTAAAGTCTGACAGATAGAGGTGAAGTGGGAGTTGATCTCCTGGGCTGCTAGGTCAGGTGACAGGTGCGAGGTGCAAGGGAGGTGGGTGGTCTTGTTACCCTGTAGGCCACAAAGAGCCTTGATTTGACTGAACCACTGAGTGTTGTTTCGTTGTTGTTTGAGATGTTGCAATTTTATGGATAGCAAGATGATTTGGCGGTACTTATCTCTCAGATGACCTTATTCCTCAGAAACCTGAACTGGGCTCGGTCGGTGTAAAATGCCTTGTTGCGTTGTTTGATGAGACGTTTGATATGTGGTATCATCCAAGGGGCGTCAGAGTGATGGACAGAGAAATCCTTTACAGGGAAGAAGTGGTGAAAGGCCTCAATTGTGGTGGTGAAGTAATTTCTCCACTTGGTCTCCACGTCTTCAACGTTCAGAACCTCCAGCCAGGGGTATTCCACTATCCATCTGCCAAATTCCCTCATGGCGGAACCAGGCATGGGGCGGTGGAGACCTTAATCCTGTGTATGTCTGCACTAGGGGCTGGGGACCATTGGATGGTGAGGTGAGTGCTCTTACCGATAGGGGGAAGAGGTATGGGGGGAGAGTACAGCTGCGCCATGTCAGTCATAATTAGGTCAGGGTTTGTCTGAATGTGGGTGGGAAAGGCCACTACGTGCGTAAGATGTAAAATGATGTAAAATGTCACTTATGTCCAGGCGATTAAAGTCCCCACACACAACTAATTTGGCAGCAGGAAACCTTAAGCGGAGGGAGTCAGCAGTTTCAATGATGTGATCGTTGAGGAGGAGGGCAGTGTTGGCGCGAGGAGGGTGGTATATCACGCACATTATGATAGAGGTGGTGTAGCGGGGATGGAAGCGGGGGGTGAGTTTGACCCACAAAGACTCGACTCCCTCTGGTATGTCAACCCTGAGGTATAAGGGGTTGAGGTCAGCTCGACAATACAATGCCGCACCAACGCCTCTGCGATTTACTCTGAAATGGTGAAAAAGTACAAAATTTTCTATGTTACACACTTCAGGAATTATCTGCCGCGCTTCTGTAATTGCCATCACGTCACATCCTGTGGAGCGCACTATTTCAATCACTTCTTCCATTTTGTTGGTTAATGGGGTAACATTAGATAGTACGAGGGAGGGTAGGCTGTACCAAACGCGTGGCACTTCATTGAGATTTCGCTTTCTTGGCCCAACTTTTCCATTTTTGGTAGCACTTTTTTTATTTGTAATCACAGACACTGTTCGGGTAATTTTTGAACCACCGCGTCGGCCACGATTGGGAAAAAGTTTCATGTTTTTTAGGCTTTGAATCACTGAGCTTGGTGGATAACCGCACCCTCGTTTCCACGCATACATTTGACTGGGTGTGTATCGATATGAGGGTGAGAGATTTTGAAAAGTTGGTCCGCACATTATTTCTGTATCGCAAACTTAGAAATAGGGTTATGGGTCAACAAGCATGCCCTGGCTGCTACTTAGCGCCTAGTCAGATCTGCGGTAGTACACGGACAAGTCCGTACAACACCACTGTCAACTGTCATCTGTGTGTATTCACTTGGTCTTTGGATCACGTGTTGTACTCGTGACCGACAGCTACTTCCCTCCCGGAAGAGAACTCAGAGCTCGTAGGTCCGATCTATGAGTAATGCTATGCCCTTACACACACACACACACCCAACTCCCCGCCCACGAGAGTCAGAGTAACGACCCGAAGCGCAGCGGTACCGAAATAATTTCGGCCCTGGGCAGGATTTGAACTAAGTACTACGGGCACCACCATGCTAGCAGTTCAGCGCTTTACCAACTGCGCCACCGAGTCGTGTACGTGTACGTGTGTGTGTGTGTGTGTGTGTGTGTGTGTGTGTGTGTGTGTGTGTGTGTGTGTGTGTGTGTGTGTGTGTATGTGTGTGTGTGTGTGTGTGTGTGTGTGTGTGTGTGTGTGTGTGTGTGTGTGTGTGTGTGTGTGTGTGTGTGTGTGTGTGTGTGTGTGTGTGTGTGTGTGTGTGTGTGTGTGTGTGTGTGTGTGTGTGTGTGTGTGTGTGTTTGTGTATCTTTTGTATTTACACACACACGCACGCGCGGGTGCACGCTCACGGTAGCTAATATATAATCATCCACTTATCTATGTTCTGCAGCCACCTTTATCATTCCAAACATTTCTCGGCAGGACAGGTCTTCTTGCTCCATCCATGATCTCTGTGGGCGTCCCCTTTGTTTCGGATCCTCGCCGATAGAAAGACGAGCTTATGTTCTCTATTTCCTTTTCACTCGAATGCTTGTATAATTTGCTCACATTTCTTGCTTTGGCAATCTTTCTATTATCTCCCCCTGACGTTCACGAGATCTTGAGCTCCTTTTCGTTCCTTTGAAAGAGGTCAGATTTCTTAGCTCTCATATTTGATTCTCTTATGATGATTCTTTCCTCCTCACTACATTTCCCTTTTGTATCCGGAAAATAGGTAAGATGCCACAAGGAAATACTCCACTGTCGTATGAATCCGCTACTTCAGCTCAAATTCTTCAAGAAGCCAGGGCAGCAGGTGGCAGTCAGGTGTAATCTATGGAAATCAAACAACCGTGTGTGTGCGTGCGTGCGTGCGTGTGTGTGTGTGTGTGTGTGTGTGTGTGTGTGTGTGTGTGAGCGTGTGTGGTTGTGTGTGTGTGTGTGTGTGCACGTGCGCGCGTTTGTGTATATGTGTGTGGGGGGGGAGTATGTGTGTGTGAGTATGTGTGTGTGTGTGTGTGTGTGTGTGTGTGTGTGTGTGTGTGTGTGTGTGTGTGTGTGTGTGTGTGTGTGTGTGTGTGTGTGTGTGTGTGTGTGTATGTGCGTGCGCGTGTTCGTATGCATGTGCGTGTGCGTGTGTGTGTGTGATTCACCATGGTCTTGAATCATGTGTTTGATTCGTGATCGACAGCTATTTCCCTCCCCAAAAGACAGCTCAGAGCTCATATATGACAGATCTGTGGGTAATACTGTGACTTTACACCCACACACACACACCCCAATCCCCGCCCACGAGAGTTGGAGTAACAATTAGCAGAGCAGTGATTCTGATATTATTTCAGCCCTGGGTGGGATTCGAACCCGGACCGCTGTAGTCGCAACCAGGAACACTAATTAATGCGCCACGACCTGTGTGTGTGTGTGTGTGTGTGTGTGTGTGTGTGTGTGTGTGTGTGTGTGTGTGTGTGTGTGTGTGTGTGTGTGTGTGTGTGTGTGTGTGTGTGTGTGTGTGTGTGTGTGTGTGTGCACGTGTGTGCATGTGTGTGCGTTTGTGTATACGTGTGCGTGCATGCACGTGATTTGTGCTAGTTCAAATATAATTATGCAAATAAAATACATTAAAAGCCTAAATAATTTTGTTCATCATACCATGAAAATGATTAGCCCTCTGGCCTATTCTAGAACACAACTTCTCATTCACTGCCTGAACCAATTTTTGCAAAGTACTTTGTTTGACTTGCCTGCAGGTGCACCATCTCCTACATTTTTAATCATCACATATAACATTTATTCATTTATCCATTTATTTTCATTTATTCAATGTTTATATCTATCTATATTTAATGAAAAAAAATTATTCACTTAATAATTAATTAATTCTTCCAGTGAAAAATTAAGCCATCTATATTTTTGTTCATTCATTAAACCAATTGTTTTTTTGGTTATTTATTCATTTTTTTAATTACCTATTTGTTCATCTATTTATCTATTTCATTATTAACTATTGTCATTGACAAGTATTTTTTACAGGTAGACTAAATCCTCTGTATACAAAAACGTTATATTCATAATTTCTTATGATTTCTCTAATATTGTCAGTACTTTCGAATCATTATAATGTAAATGATGACCATGTATTTATTCCTTATCTGTGCTCTTCACTTATCTGTCTATCGATTCATCAGTTTACAGTTTAAGTGGCTACTCACCTATCTCTCCATTTATCTGTCGTTTATTTATTTATTTTACATTGAGCACAAAGTGGCCAGGAGATAAAACAGAAACATAAAATAGAGCAACAAACGAATCACCTTTACGGAAAGGATAAAGAAACTAGAGTGCCCATAAAAAGCAAGTACAAGAAGAGTAATACCGTCTGCAGCTTCCGTTCTGAAAGAGTTCGGGTTGTAGTTAGGTGAAAGAGAGTCTGAGGGAGGAGTTCCAAATATTCTCACTCGAATACGGTACAATTCGTGCAAAAGGAATTTGTGTAAAAAACGGGTGAGTTTCCAAAGGGTTTCGTACTGGATGACCCCCCAAAAGTGAGAACATAAAAGTTTATATTTATTTGAGTGACGTTTGGTAGAAATAAATTTATATATCCTCAATCATTACCATGCAAATGTGTTTACTGTATATAAATACCATTTTGGTCTTCAAAAATATCTCTTACCATTAAAAACTTTACCTCCAAAGTCTTCTGCAACCATATCTATGGTCAATTTGTCGGTCGAACTATCAGTCAATCTCTCTCTCTCTCTCTCTCTCTCTCTCTCTTTCTCTCTCTCTCTCTCTCTCTCTCTTGCTCACTCGCTCTCTGGCGTTTTCGCTTGGTCTCTCTTCTTCTCTCCCTTTTTCTTTCTCTCTTTCTCCCTTTCTCTCTCTCCCTCCTTTTCTCTTCCTCCCTTGCTCACTCGCTCCCTCCCACTCACCCTCCCATATATATATATATATATATATATATATATATATATATATATATATACATATATATATATATATATTTATATGTGTGTGTGTGTGTGTGTGTGTGTGTGTGTGTGTGTGTGTGTGATATATTCATACCGGTTATATATATACATACATACATGTGTATATATATATATATATACATACATATATATATAATATATATATATATATATATATATATATATATATATATGTGTGTGTGAAGACATCCTGACAGGTTGTAAGAGGAGTAGAGGGAAACACACAAGTAGAACAGGAGTTTATTCCTTGACTAGTTTCGCATAGTGATGCTTCTTCAGAAAGAATGGTTTGCATTACAGAATAACTGGTATTAAATACAAAAAATATTAGGAGAAAGAGGGTATAAGGGAAGGTCACTTCCTATTCATGGTGGCACGAAATCGTGCGGGTTGGTCGGACTGACGCTCCGTGTGGTGCTACGAGTGAACAGATGTCCTGGTTGTTTTCCACTCAGTTTGCTGCATGTAGTGCTGTTATCTTTGATAATTTAATATCTCCTATTCTATTATTTGTGCATTTATTTGTGGCTATGTATATGGCTTCTACCATTTTCCTCTGTTTCTTACTGAGGTTGTTGTGTAATACATCAGCTTCATCCCATTTTGGTAGGTGCCCTTTTTCATCTATATGGTTCACGAACGCGCTGGTTTCACGGTGGTGACGGACATCGGCTCTGTGTTCTTTGAGTCTTGTTGGCAAACTCCTATATGTTTCTCCAATATAAACATTATCACAACCTGAGCAAGGGATTCTATAAACTAAACTGTTGGTATTATTATTTTCCATCTTTGGTTTAATGATGTCCCCGATTTTCTTTCCTGCGTCACATGAGAAACGGATGTTAGAGTGTCTTAATTATTTACTTAGTGTGCAGGCCAAATCAGAAGTGGGAACTACTACGTAGTTAATGTTTTTAATGTTTTTTTTTCCTCCTTGTTATTCCTCTCCCTTACAGCTTTGGCCTTCTTCAAGGTGGACGAGAGAAGACCGGTAGGGAAGCCAAGTTTTCTGAAAGTTTCGGTGACATGATGTAATTCGTCATGGAGGAATTCAGGGCTGTATATTCTGAGTGCTCGGAGAAAGAAGCCCATGACTACGCCGGTCTTGGTCTTTTGGTCGTGAGCACTGAAAAAACTAATATAGTCATCTTTGTGGGTGTGTTTCCTATACACTTTGAATTTGACAGTGCTATTTTCTCTAATTATAACTGTATCTAGGAACGGTAAGGACCCATATACCTCGTGTTCTACTGTTAGTTGAATCCTGGGATGGACTTGGTTGAGTTGTGAGAGGATGTCATCAATGTTGGTGTCTTTGGGGAGAACGAGAAGACAGTCATCTACGTACCTGTACCATTTGCTGTTATTCGGGATTATCTTAATATATTCTTCTTGTTCAAGTGTCTCCATAAAGAGGCATGCGGCTCTTTAGAGGGGATCCCATAGGCAAACCTTCGTGTTGGTAAAAAGTTCTCCCGTTGAAGGAAACAGACGCACACTTGAAGCACATTTCAATTAGTTTTATATAGTCTCTCTTATTAATAGGAAGGTCGTCCGCGTTGATGTGTGTCAAGACTTTCTTGATAGCAGAGATGGCATTTTGTATTAAGACATTAGTAAATAAACTTTTAACATCATAACTTACCAGAACTTTGTCTTTGAAATCTATTTCCTTTAATCTATTTAATAAGTTGTGATAATGTTTATATTGGAGAAACATATAGGAGTTTGCCAACAAGACTCAAAGAACACAGAGCCGATGTCCGTCACCACCGTGAAACCAGCGCGTTCGTGAACCATATAGATGAAAAAAGGCACCTACCAAAATGGGATGAAGCTGATGTATTACACAACAACCTCAGTAAGAAACAGAGGAAAATGGTAGAATCCATATACATAGCCACAAATAAATGCACAAATAATAGAATAGGAGATATTAAATTATCAAAGATAACAGCAATACATGCAGCAACTGAGTGGAAAACAACAGGACATCTGTTCACTCGTAGCACCACACGGAGCGCCAGTCCGACCAACCCGCACGATTTCGTGCCACCATGAATAGGAAGTGACCTTCCCTTATACCCTCTTTCTCCTAATATTTTTTGTATTTAATACCAGTTATTCTGTAATGCAAACCATTCTTTCTGAAGAAGCATCACTATGCGAAACTAGTCAAGGAATAAACTCCTGTTCTACTTGTGTGTTTCCCTCTACTCCTCTTTCATATATATATATATATATATATATATATATATATATATATATATATATATATACATATATGAACGAGTTGAATGTAGTACCATATTAGTAAGATAAATTGAATGTCCCACTAGCGGAGAAAAGAAAGATTTACTGGCAACTCACCCCTGTGCATACGGTTTTGAGGTCCTCACTGAATGCACGCCTTAGTGTTAGGGTCATTTTTCGCCTCCTCAGTTACACATCTTTAGTAAGAACAAAACTAATAAATACGTCACTGTGCTGGAGAGAGTATATCAAACGTTATTGGATTTTTCTAAAAATTTTAATTCATATTTTTTCCATGTCTAAAGTTATTTGATTCTATTCATAGCCTGATAGCATTCTTCGTTTCAGTTCAAATTTTACTGCCGTTTGCTATCTCCCGAGTTATCCTTATCCTCAGCTCCCATTCATATTCAACCTGCAAAATTATTCGTTCTTTTTGCCCTCCGATGTTTCATTTCATTTCTTGTATTTCCTATACTGGGATTCTATTCAGAGTTGTACATGCATACGTAACATAATTAGAATTAATCAACGCACTGCGATCTTTGTTTTTTCTTCCTTTTTTCTAGGGAGAGCACCATACAATCCTAGTTAAATGAGATTTTTTCGGAGCAAAAGGAATAAGAATGGCCCCAATTAGCCTTTTCAGCGAAGTAAGATTCATTGAGTCACATTTTACCTCACCCAGTTCTTTAATTTCATTTAATTTCAATAGAGACTTCACTGGGGTTCCTTCTACTGCATCCTGATACTCATTCTCATCCCTGTCCTCATCTTCATACTCTTACTCCTCCTCTTCCCCCCACCTCTAATTCTACCACCTCCTCCTCCTCCTGCTCCAACTCCTCCTCCTCCTCCTCCTCCTCCTCCTCCTCCTTCTCCTCCTCTTCCTCTTCTTCTTCCTTCCCCCATTCACCCTTTCTCTCCTTCCTCTTCCCGAATCTGTTCTCTTCCTCTCTTGCATCTATTACTCCTAGTCTCACTTATCCACTTCCTCCACCCAATTTTTCATTCACCTCGGAGTTCCTTCCATCCACGTTCATTTTTCCTGGCAGTTTATTGCCTCCCTGTATCAGTTTTATCACCGCCCTGTCATCTTCGTCTTCCCATCTCCGTCAGTTTCCCTCTTCTCCTCAAGATATCGCTCCTTCCACTTCGAGACTGCTTATGGAAAATCGTCCGTCTCCAATTCTACAATATTAAGAGAAAAGAAACTGATTCGAGACATTTCTGACTCATTTCATGCATCACGCACACAAACATACGCGCCCACGTAAACACACACACACATACACACACACACATACACACACACACACACACACACACACACACACACACACACACACACACGCAAAGACACATACACACACACACACACACACACATTCACATGGAGAACTTCTAGAACGATGCAGTCTCCTTTCTACCTACATCTACCTACATCTACCGGCTCTCACCCACAAGACGGGTACGCGCATACGCATGCACATGCATTGCACCACAACGGGTGTAAGATGATAGTCAAGACCTGACGTACACCAAGGATTAAGTGTCGCAGTCAAGTCTATTGTCCTGAGACTCCAAATTATCGGGATCATGACCTCGGACGCGCAAAGCTGTCACCAAACCCTTGATTCCTGCTAACGAAGATATTGTCATTTCGACAATAAATTTCCACAAGGTTATTAGTCTCACCAGTCCACATTCGAACACATATATATAAATGATACAAAGTGATGTGTCATCATTTCTTGTTGCCCCTGTATGTAAATTGAATAATTTTGATGTCTAGTCTCGCTGGAAACAGCGACCATATCAATATTTTTTCCTTGTCGGCAACCTTGCAGGATTAATTTATATAATGAACTGTTCCTCTTCGGAGAGCGGGAGATATTCACTCGAATAAAGACAAGAACTAAGGCTTGTTTCCACGCCTCCAGAGAAGCCGCTCTACTCGAACGCTACCATATGTTGTGAACAATACCATCCAGCATATCTGGTGAACGGCGGCGAGATCCAAAGAACATTTTTCTGGTGGACCACAATGGGATACAAAGAACAATTCAAGCATCATTCCAGAGTAGCTGAGACGAGTAATTATAACGGCGGCTGCAATGAGACAAAAGCCCATCCGCTTCGCTGATTGATGTATATAATAAACTGTTCCTCTTCGGAGAGCGGGAGATATTCACTCGAATAAAGACAAGAACTAAGGCTTGTTTTCCACGCCTCCAGAGAAGCCGCTCTACTCGAACGCTACCATATGTTGTGAAACAATTAACCCATCCAGCATATCCATCTGGTGAACAGCGGCGGGATCCAAAGAACATTTTTCTGGTGGACCACAATGGTAGATACGAAGAACAATTCAAGCATCAATTTCAGAGTAGCTGAGAAGTGTAATTACAACGGACGGCCTGCAACGAGACTTAAAGCCCGATCCGCTTCGCTGGTGAACTCAAACCCAGCGCAAACCGGACCAAAAATCCCCTCCGCCATCACCGCAGAAACACTACCTACCGTTCCAGGACGCTTCCCAAGGCAAGGGCAAACTCGGACATCACCGCACTACTCCAATCCGACTACACACAAACTTAGTCTCAAACCCCAGCATCACCACACACCGTCAGACAGAATCTATCAACATCGCCCAGCAACTGCGAACAGCTGCAGCCGATAGAGAAAACACGATCCCCCACCCAGGACCAAAAATCCCTGCCTCTGCGCCCAACTTCCAGCGCTCTCGGACAAAATCCCACAACGGAAAGGACGACCGTCAGTTTCCTAGGACCCCACCTAAAACGCGTCCACTTACGCCCATCGCTCTACGTGGGACATCGTGTCTCCACCATTCTCCAACATACACACACAC
>NW_027467582.1:0-10000 GCF_046742065.1 Oratosquilla oratoria
GTTGATTGACCGTGATAAAGTTCTCATGCCACCGCTTCACATCAAGCTGGGGCCCATAAAGAATTTTGTGAAGGTACTAGACATCTTGGCATCCAGGAGGTGCCAAGATAAGAGGGAGGGAGGAGGGTGGAGGGGAGAGGAATATATAGGAAATGGAATGGGTGGGAGTGGTTTCTATGCCTTTTCTTTTTGGCTAGCCCCCAGGTAGGGGGAAAAAGCCTTTGGTATGTATGTACTAGACAACGACTCAGATACTTTTCGGTACCTGTGCAACAAGTTTCCAGAGTTGAGTTATGCAAAAATGAAAGAAGGTGTGTTCATAGGTCCACAAATAAGGAAGGCAATTGCTGATACACACTTCCAAGACTTACTGAATGATACTGAAAGAAATGCATGGGTGGCATTCAAATCAGTTGTAGCCACTTTCCTTGGCAATTATAAATTTGCTGACCACGTTAATGCTGTGAAGAACTGCATCAGTGCGTACTAATAGTTGGGTGTCAACATGTCCCTCAAAATTCATCTCCTCGACTCACATATTGACTTCTTCCCCGAACACCTAGGTTCAGTCAGTGACGAACACGGTGAACGTTTTCACCAGGACATCTCGGTGATGGAGTCACGGTATCAAGGTCGATGGAGTGAAGCAATGTTGGCTGACTACTGCTGGACACTTCAGTGTGACATACCAAATGCTCAGCACAAACGCAAGTCTACGGCCAAGAAATTCAAACCAGTGTGTATGGATTTCACGTGTGTATTATATGTTGAACTAGATATTACTATATATTATATGTGCCATGTACTTCAATTTCACTATTTTCTTAGCTAATGCCATGTTCATTATCATTCATGTAACCATAAATTGGTCTAGTGGAATATAAATGGTTGAAGGCGTACACAAAATAAACGGTGGGTGATATAGACAAATGGATTTCATATCCTGAATCAGCATATTTCACTTGTCTTAGAACAAGTGTTGGATACCAAGATACCTGCAACTTTTTAGAATTTGTTTATTAGTGTTATCATTATTATTATTACTCTTATTATTATTATTATTATTATTATTATCAATTACTATTATTATTGTTATTATTACTATTATCATTATTATTATCATTATTATTGTTATTATTATTATTATCAATCATCATCATCATCATTATTATTATTATTATCATTATTATTATCAATCATTATTATCATCATTATTGTTATTGCTGGGAGTTGGGCTTCGTTGCACCAAGATTCTGGGGTGTAAATACCTGACTGTCAGTTTTGTTCGAATTCGTTATATCCCGCCAAAGTTGGTCCGATAGCATAATTATGGATGGTGACACAACATATATGGTGGCATACCACAAATAGGCGCTTTAACAATTATATCTAAAAATCAAACTAAATATTCGTATATCTTGGAATAATACATATTACCCTATAAATTGTTATTTTTACCCTACACATGTTCAATTTACCCGTAGGGTGCCTCTACACTTGCCATAATTACCCTACCGCAGGATAAGATTCCTAAGAGTGGCAGCCTTGCACTGAGCAAGACCTGCAGTGAAGGCTCATCCCAGCCGTGCCAATAAGAGGCGAAATTCTCCTAAGTATCCTCCGCAAGCAAGCAAGCTTTACGATGTAACAAAACTTCCTCGGCAATTTTTTTTTTTCGTGATATAACATTATTTGATCGTGGATTTATTTTTCATGAAAAACACGTGTCTTCTAAAAAAAAAAAAAAAAAAAAAAAAAAAAAAAAAAAAAAAAAAAAAAAAAAAAAAAAAAGTGGGGGGGTGGGTGTCAGCTATATCATAAATGTATAAACGTAAGACATAAGTTATTACTGCCACTTTTTTCTCCTCTACATTGTTGACCTATCAAATGAAATCTATAAGTGGGTCAGTGTTTACGGCCAGCCATTCGTTTTGATATTGTTATAATAGGCTATTTTGTAAAATTTGACACTTTGAACTCGGACTTTCTTCTTTTTGTAGTATTCAACGCCTCTTGTTGAAGCCTTGTCGGCAGACAAGGCTATTTGTTGATGTGCACAGCTACATATATAAATAATATGTTCATTATTTTACGGCAACCATAGTTTAATCAATAATGTATTACTTTGTATATCTAATTCCGTTAAGAAAATATTTTCATAGATTTCCAACTCTAGCAGTCACCCTAATTTCAGAATAATCTTTTCGTTTTCTTTGGTACCCCTCACTTTAGAGAAAACTTTCTTTCAGTTATGTATTTCAAAAATAGTTATTGATATCCCCATTTTAAATTCAAGTCACCCTCAGTTTGGATATAAGGATGCTATTGAAAATTTAGTGACGGTAATTGAGATAAAATATTATATTTTGGACGCCTCATTTATCAGTCACACCCACGACCATGACGTCACACCGACAGTTGTTTGTTTTCCATGTTAAGAAATAGTCGAGAGAGCGCTTGATCTGTGATTTCGATATATTTTGTATAGCACATAGAACGCTGGAAGGATAATATTGGGCAGTTAGTTGCCTAGTTCAACAGCCACAAGCTCTCAAGGTAGGTGAATTCTGTGTAGAACCGGTAAACTGAAGAAAAATAATTGGAACGTACAGATGCTTGTAGACTGGGTGGGGAAGATGAAGGAGAGAAATAAATTCCTACACCTGAGGTTCAGGCTATGTTTATCTCTTGCATGCCATAAAATGGGGAGGTGTGTATCAAAATGACACACAAATTTTGTAACATACTGCAGCATGAGTAAGGGACCAACGTTGTGGTTGGTAACTCGTAAGATTTTTCCTCAAGGTTCCGGTCGAGCAAGTGTCGTCATGAGGGTGGCATTTCCTCCACCCAGCCAGCCAGCCAGCCACCCAAAGTTTTCAACCGACGAAAGACGCCATATCAGCCACCGTCTGCATTGCTGTGCATACATGTATAGATGGAAAGGTTGGGTCAAGTGCGATAAGGAAAAAGAAAAAAAGAAGAGGAGGAGGAGAAACAAAGTGAAAACATGGACGACGGACGTTCTCCCAGCGCGGCGGCGAGAACGTTATCTCACCGAGCAAGGATACTCCTCCTCCTCCCTCCCTCCTTCCCTTCTCTCCCTCCTCCCCTTCTCTCCCTCCCTCCTTCCTCTCCCCTCCTCCTCCCCTCCTCCACCCAGCCCCTTCTCCTCCTCCTCCCTCCCTCGCTCATTCCGCCTCTCCTCATCCATCCCGCCCCTTCTCTTCCTCCTCCTTCCCTCACTCTCGCTCCTACTCTCCCCCTCCCTCCCTCCATCCACCCCTCCCTCCCTCCTCCTCCTTCCCTCCATCCTCCCCACACCTCCTCCCTCCCTCCCTCCCCCTCCCTCTCTCCCTCCTCCTTCTCATCATCCCTTCCTCCCTCCCTCCTTCCCCTTCTCCTTCTCAACTCCTCCTCCTCCTCCCCTTCCTCCTCTTCCTCTCACCGTCCCTCCTTTCTCTAGCTCCGTCCCTCCTTCCCTCTCCTTCCCCTCCTCCTCCCTCCCTCTCTACCTCTCCTCCTCCTCTCTCCCTCCCTCCCTCCTTTCTCTATCTCCTACCCCCCTCCTCCTCCCTCCCTCCCTTCATTTCTCCCCTTCTCTTCCTCCTCCCTCCCTCCCTCCCCTTCTCCTCCTCCTCCTCCTCCCCCCTTCTCCTCCTTCCTCCCTCCCTCCTTTCTCTATCTCCCCCCTCCCTCCCTCCCCTTCTCCTCCTCCCTCCTTCCCCTCCCTCCCTCCTTTCTCCATCTCCATCCCTCCTCATCCTCCATTCCTTCCTCCCCTTCTCCTCCTCCCTCCCTCCTCCCTCCCTCCTCTTCTCCTTCTCCTCCTCCATTCCTCCTTTATTCCTTCTCCTCCTCCTCTCTCCCTCCCTCCGTCTCCATCACTCCTTCCTCTCCCCTCCTCCTCCTCCATCCCTCCTCTTTTCCTTCTTCACCTCCTCTCTCCCTCCTTCCCCTTCTCCTCCTCCCTCCCTCCTCCTCCTCCTCCTCCCTCCCCTTCACCTCCCTCCCTCCCTCGTCTCCCCATCTCCTCCTCCCCCTCTTCCCCTCCCTCCCTCCTTCCTCTCCCCTTCTCCTCCTCCTTACCCTTCTTTCCCTCCTTTCTCTGCCCTCTTCCTCCTTTTCCCCTCCTTCCTTTCCCCTTCTTCGCCCCTTCCTTCCTCTCCCCTTCTCCTCCTTCCCCTCCTTCTCTCTCCTTCGCCTCCTTCCTCTCCCCTTCTCCTCCTCCTCCCCCTCATTCGTTTCCCCTTCTCCTCCTCCTCCCCCTCCTTCCTCTCCCCTTCTTCTCCTCCTCCCCATCCTTCCTCTCCCCTTCTCCTCCTCCTCCCCCTCCTTCCTCTCCCCTTCTCCTCCTCCTCCCCCTCCTTCCTCTCCCCTTCCCTTCCTCCTCCCCCTCTTTCCTCTCCCTCCTTCCTCTCCCCTTCTTCACCTCCTCCCCTTCTTCTTCCTCTCCCATATCCTCCTCCTCCCCTTCTTCCTCTCTTCTCCTCCTCCTCACCCCTCTTTCCCTCCTTCCTCTCCCCTTCTCTTCCTCCTCCTTCCCCTTCCCTTCTCCTCCTCTTTACCCCGCTTTCCTCCTTCCCCTCCCTACCTCTTCCTCTCTCCCTCCTTCCTCCTCTGTCTCCCTCCCTCCTTCCCCTATCACCTCCCTCATTTTCTCCTCATGCTCTTTCCCTCCCTCCTTGTTCCTCATCTTCCCTCTCTTTCCCTCCCTCCCGCCCGCCCCTCCTCCTCCTCCCTCTCTCCATACTCCTTCCTCCCACCCCTCTTCCTTCTCCCTCCCGCCCCTTTTCCTTCTTCCTTCATCTCCCTCCTCCTCCTCCCTCCCTCCCTCCCTCTCTTTCTCTTCCTCCTTTTTTCTACCCTCCATCCCTCCCCTTTTCCTCCTCCTTCCCTCCCTGCCTCCAGCCGGCCCCCTTCCCCCTCCCTCCCTCCCTCCCTCCCACCCTCCCGATCGCATGATTGTGTGTGCATTGTCTCCTGCTTTGGCTGGCTGGGACGGTACACACACAAATTAGATGGCGGAGGGATGAGGAAGGCGAGTGTCGTCGTGTATTCTTTCATGAATTAAATGGCATCTTTATCATCTGCCTGCGGTTGTACTGCGAAGAAATTCCATTGGAAAATATATATATATTAACCCGACGACTTAGTGTATTACGGTAAATATAACAAAAGAAAAAATCAAAAGGTGGATAGGAAAAATCAAAGTTAATAAAACATCGGGGCCTGAGGGTTGGCATCCAAGAATCTTAAAGGAAATTAAGAATTAAACTTTTGTTCCATTAGAAATTATTTTCAAGAAATCCATCATATCCATCAAATCTGGTTAGCGTTACTCCCATGTTCAAAAAAGGTGACAAAAAGAAACCAAATAACTACAGATCTAAGCTTGACTGTAATCGTAGGAAGAATGATGGAAACTATCATTAGAGATGCTATAGAACACCATTTAGAAAGTGTTTGATAGATGATAGCCAGCATGGATTCAAAGGGAAACGTTTTTGCGTGACTAACTTACTCGAATTCTACAACACAGTCATCTCGAATTATGGCAAAATAAACAATATATATATATATATATATATATATATATGTCTATATATATATATACATATATATACATTATATATATATATACATATATATATATACATTATATATGTATTATATATATATATATATATATATATATATATATATATATATCCAAAAAGTTTGTATACCGTCCCTCACGAAAGACTACTTACTAAATTAGTTTCTCACGGAATAAGTGGTAACCTATTAAGTCGGACTAGTAATTGGTTAAACGATCGAAAACAGAGTTGTTCTAAATGGCAAAACTTCTAGACGGAAAAAAATGTTACGAGTGGAATTCCTCAGGGTTCCGTCCTTGGGCCACTTCTATTCATATTATACATAAATTATGTAGACCACAGACTGAAATATATTGTTTCCAAATTTGCTGATGATACAAAAATGTGCGGAATAGCAAGTGATCACTCAAACCAATTAAGTATTCAAAAAGATTCAGATAAACTACAGCAATGGTCTGAAAAGTGGCTAATGAAATTTAACACAAGTAAATGCAAGGTTATGCACATAGGTAAAAATAACAATACAATTACAAGTTATTTGGAAATTCGTTAACAAATGTGGATAGTGAAAAGGATCACGGCGTAATTATCAGTAATGGTCTGAAATCATCTAAGCAGTGCATTTTAGCCTATGAGAAAGTAAATAAGATTGTAGGACTGATTGCGCCATCTTTTGACTTTAAAAGTCCATCTCTCATTAACAAGCTATATCAATCGTTAGTTCGGTCACATTTGGAATATAATGTTTCTGTATTGTCACCGAATCTCATTAAAGACATTGGCAGATTGGAAAAAGTACAACAACAAGCCACAAAACTGATTCCAAATATAAGAAATAAAACATACGAAAATCGACTAAACATATGAATCTATTTTCTCTCTCTCTAAAAAAAAAAAAAAAAAAAAAGCGTAGACTCAGAGGTGACTTTATACAGGTCTTTAATATTCTAAAAGGAATTAGCTTCAAAAGTGACAAAATTTTCACATTTAATGAGAATGCGACAAGAAATAATGGTCTCAAACTGTCAGGAAATGTACTTAATTTGGAAGTGGATAGAAACAACTTTGCCAACCGTGTAGTAGTAAATGAATGGAATAAAGTTCTGCAGAGGTAGTGCAGTTCAGTTCGAAGCTTTAAGATTCGTTTAGATAAACACCTAAGCAAGATACTGTAATGCCTGCCATTTATTTTATAATATTTGTTAATTTATTTACTATTATTTGTTTGTTTATTATTTAACTTTACCAATTTATTTGTTTTATTATCATTTACATTATTATTATCCATTTATCATTATTATATTTTTTCGCATCCGACCTAGTTATGGACCAAAAGGTCTCCTGTCGGCATGCTCCTCCTTTGTAAAAAGCAGGTGGTTGGGGGTGGGGTGCTTTCTGATTAGTATTATGAATTTGCTCGCCCTTCCAGGATCTTTCCCGTTCGTTCTATCAGTTTAGCTCCAACTCAGTCTTTTCTAATGATTTTTCGCTTGAGTTTCTTCTGGGATGCTGTATCTATGTTTGCGTGCGAATTTATGTTGTGGTAAATTTAGGGGCAGAATACATGGCTCATCCTGACTGATGCACGGCTAAACCAGTTGGCATTTGCAGGCAGCAGCCGAAGAATTATCATGGTCGAAACCGGCAAGAAATGGCAGTCGATGTTGAAGAACGGCAAAGAGCGCATGCAGTACCTGTACACCTCGAGCGAGTTAAGCGACGTGGACATCTTCTTTTCAGAAGACGAGGAGCCTCTCAAGGTAAGTGTGGTGACTCGCATTGAATATCATTCGCGCGTTGCCCCAGAGGAGGGCTTTGGACTTAATACGTGATTCCCTCAGGTCCACAGCCTGGTCCTGTCCACGAATTCCCCCGTGTTCTTCGCCATGCTATATGGACCCCTGGCTGCCGGTAAGGACCTCACCCTTCCAAAGGACCCTCGTCACTCCTTCCAGAAGCTACTGGATCACATGTACCTGGACCGAATGGACCTAGAGTCGGTGGAAGAGGCTCTTGGGGTTTACGCCCTGGCCCACAAATACGAGATGGAGCCGACAATGAAAGACTGTGTGCAGGTATAGTATGGGGAGGCCAGCTACCCTTGCTTTCCTCCACAGTAGTTCTACTGCTCTTCTTCTGTCTCTTCTTCCTCTTCTATCTCTTCTTTTTCATTTTTGTTTTTGTTTTCCTTTCTATGTTTCTTCTGGTTCTTCTTCTATATCATCTTTTTCTGTTTCTTCTTCTGCATTTTCTTCTTGTCTCTCTTCTTCTTCTGTTCTTTTTCTATTTCTTCTTCCGTTTCTTCTTCGTTTTCATACTCTTAGTCTTCGTCTTCTTCATATTTTTCTTCTTCTACCTCTTTGTCTTCTTCTTCGTCTTCTTCCTCGTCTTCTTTTTCTTCTGAGTCTTCTTCTTTTTCTCTGTTCCCTTCTTCGTTTTCTCCATTTCCTTCGTCTTTTTCTTCTTCTCTGTCTTCTTGGTCGTCGTCTTCTTCTTCGTCTTCTTCGTCTTCTTCTTTTTCGTCATCTACTTCTTCGTCTTTTTCTTCTTTCTCTCCTAGTTTTTCTTCTTTTCCCTTTTCCTCTTCTTTTTCTTTTTCTTCTTTTTATTCTTCTTTTGCGTCTTCATCGTCTTATTTTTCTTCGTCGTCTTGTTCGTCTTATCTTTCTCTTCGTCTTTTTCTTCTTTTTCTTCTTCTTCTTACTATTATTATTATCATTATTATTCGTCTTCTTCGTCATCTTATCTTTTCTTCTTCGTCTCCTTTGTCCTCTTCTTCTTTTTTCTTCTTCTTTTCATCGTCTTCTTCCTCTTTTTCGTCTTATTTTTTTTTTGTCTTCGTTTTCTATTCGTCCTCTTCATCTTCTAAATCGTATTCTTCTTCGTCTTCTTCGTCATCGTCTTCTCCTCTTTCGTTGTATTTTTCCTCGTCTTCGTCTTTTCTTCGTCTTCATCTTCTCTCTCTTCTTCTCTTGTTGTGATAGTATGGTGAGCAAGACCAGATGATTGGTTGAGGGTGTGCGCGTGTGGTAATTCGGACGATGCCTTAGTTTGGGCGTCATTATTGAACACCACGGCAGCAGACGGGTCTCCTCTCTGTGGACAAAGATGCAATAGCGAATCATGATACACTCGACTTTTCACACTTGCTTAGGCAAACTCTCTCGTTTTGTTTTCAGTACATCGCTTCCAACGTGAAGGCGGAGACGATGCCGGCAGTGCTGGAGACTTCGCTTCTTTATGAAGACGCGGCGCTGAAGAAGAAGTGCAAAGAGGTACGTACGTGCGTCTGTTTCATGATGTGGCTGGTGTTCCTTTTGGGTAAAATGGTGATATCTACACTTATTGGAGCCAGGGTCCAAAGCCCTCTCGGTTGAAAGACGTTCGCACGTTCGGTCGCGTCAACTGTCGCCCGTCCCTTGGATTCGTCGACATGTTCAGAAGCATGGCCTCTTTGACCCACAGGTACTGGACCGCGACCCCGACGCCGTCATGCTGCCTGAGACCGTGTCTCGTCTGAGCAAGGAAGGCTTGAGGGCTTTGCTGACGGACGAGACCCTGGCCTTCTCCTCCGAGGTTGTCCCCTTCAGAGGACTGATTGCCTGGTAAGTACTAGCACTCGGGGCGACCATTCCATTCCTCTTTGCACATTGCATGACTTATGTTTTGGTAGTCGCTCATCAAGCCCGCACGCTAATGTGTTCTCTGTGCCTCTTGTTGGTCGCGCAGGGGAAAAGTCCAGCTAGGCCAGCAGGAGGAGCCGTCGGGGAGTGCACTCCGGGAGGAGATCGGGGACGACCTGCTGAGGGAGGTGCGGTTCCTGGACATGTCCTGCGACGAGTTCGTGGACAACGTGGTCGGCACGGACGTGTTGACCCACACGGAGTGCACCCACATCCAGTGTGCCATTCGAGATGCCGACCCCTCGACGTTCCCGATGACCATGCCTCTGCATCCTGCCAGGGGAGGAAGAAGGCAACGCCGGGAAGAGGACGCGGCGCTTAAGAAGAAGTGCAAAGAGGTACGTGGGTCTGTTTCCCGATGTCGTGGCTGGTATTGCTATTGGCTAAAATGGCGATATCTACACTTCTTGTGGCTAGGGTCCAAAGCCCTCTTGGTTGAAAGACGCCTCGCTTTGCATCAGAGCGTAAGGAAGCACGGCGGCATTGCACGTTCGGTCGCGTCAGTTGTCGCCCGTCCCTTGGATTCGTCGACATGTTCAGAAGCATGACCTGTTTGACCCACAGATACTGGACCGCGACCCCGACGCCGTCATGCTGCCTGAGACCGTGTCTCGTCTGAGCAAGGAAGGCTTGAGGGCTTTGCTGACGGACGAGACCCTGGCCTTCTCCTCCGAGGTTGTCCCCTTCAGAGGACTGATTGCCTGGTAAGTACTAGCA